>NC_062220.1:137590567-137780996 GCF_902686445.1 Sciurus carolinensis | reverse complement strand
GGTGGACAGAGCCAGACACCACTGCATCTGCTCCCAAGGGTGGGCAACGGGGGTCACCAGGGCCACGGGCACTGCTGTGACTGGACCCAGGAGTGGGGGGCTCTGGCTCCCGAGTTCAGCCTGGCCTGGTGACCCTGCTCTGGACATCTGGGAAGCATGGGGTCTAGGACGCTGGGAGACCCTGTCAAGGGTGGGAGCAGGTTCTCCAGCCTGGATTACCCAGAGTGCATCCCGAGCCCGGGGGCTTCGGGCTCGCGTGCATCTGAACCAGCTGGAGAGCTGGGAGCTTCCCGGTGGGGACTCTGCAGAGGGGAAAGAGGTGACCAGGAGAGCCGGGGCAGCACCCACCACTCTGCTCGGACATCAGGATCTTTCAGGTCTCGGGCTCGGCCAGCATGGGTTAGTGTCAGCTATCCCCCCTGTGGCCAGGTAGGGAGGCGATGCAGTCAGACAGCCCAGGGGCAACCATAGGGAGGACTGAGGACTGCGGCAAACAGGAGGCTCACGCTCTCTATAGATGGGCAGCCCCTCCCCAGGCGGAGAGCCCCGAGGGAAAGCGGGACCAGGGCGGACAAACACGCTTTCCCAAGAGAGATCAGAACCTTGATTTTCAGGCCAAATCTTCCAATAACAAAATACTGGTCATCAATTCCAAGTCATTTTGCTTTCCTATTTTGTGGGCAAGACACAGACCTGTGGGTGTCCTCGGCAGGGACCAGCTGGCGGCCTCTGACCTGTCCTCTCCTCCACAAAGTCCAGCCAGCTTCCCGTGGTCGCCAGCCCTAGACCCTCTGTTCTGTGGCTCTGAGCCTCCTGGCCTGTCCCCCCCGCTCCTGCAGCCAACACCTCCTTCCACCGGTTTCCAGAACTCCTGTCCCCAGGCTCCCAAGCCCTCGTCCACTGCTGCCCGGGCCCCTGCCCCGCCCGCGCGGCCGGCGACCCTCCTGTCAGTTTAATTCCGTGATCGATGAGGAGGAGCAGGAGAGACGGCCGCGCAGCTGGCTTCCCGTTAGTCCTAGCAGGATCCCTGGCCTGGCGGGCGACGGCTGAGTGCAGTGTTTGCGGAAGGCAGAGAACACAAGTCAATAACAATTTAGCTGGATTGGGAGCGAGCACCTCGCCGCCACGGCCGGCGCTCCGGGGGACGGGGTGCCTGCGCAGGATGCTGCAGAAGCGCCCGGAAATATTTCCAAAACACCCCCAGCGAGGCTCAGGGCGCAGGGGCGGGAGGCTGAGCGACAGCTGCTCCAGCTGGCCTCTGGGCCCCGAGTCCCCAAGCCCCCTCCTGTCCCCACGGCCAGCCGCCGACCCCCTGCTCGGCCCACAGTTCCCCTTGTGCCCTCCCCGATCCTGCCTCCAGCAGCTGCAGCGGCCCACGGTCGAGGGGACGGGACCACCTCCCGCAGGGCCTCGGCCACGCCTTCCTGCGGGACCCTGCCCGGTGGCCTGGGACAGCCCCCTTTGCCCTCCCCACATGGGGCCTTCGGAAGGGCCGCAGCACCAAGTCCAGGCCTGAAAGTGGGGAGCTCACTTTCTCCAGGCGGCGGAGGAACGTGAGAGGGAGGTGAATTCTGACTTCCCGTACTTGCCGGAAGCCTCTGATTCTTTTTTTTTTTTTAGTTGTAGTTGGACACAAAACCTCTGTTCATTTTTTCACGTGGTGCTGAGGATCGAACCCGGTGCCTCACACGTGCCAGCAAGCGCTCCACCCCTGAGCCACAGCCCAGCCCCGGTTTCCTGAGTCTCGGAGCCGAGAGGGCCATGCTTCCGGCCCAGATCGAGCGGGCCTCTCTGCAAGGCCGGCGGACGCCAGGATGAAGGCTCTTGGTCCCTGGTCTTTTGGAATGTGCTGGAAGAGGGTGTGTGAGCCGCGGCAGGCTGTGGGGATCCTCCCTACGCTGACAACTTCCCAGTCACCCTCAGCCCCGACTTCTCCTAGGAGCTCCCAACTCGGCCATCCGCTTGAGACCAGGGGTGTCCAGCCAGGTGTCTGGATCCAGCTGGTCCAGAAACCCACCCACACGCCTTCCTTCCCAGCCTACTGGTGGCTCATCACATGGCCCCACCGTGCTGGGTGACTTGGAGCACGGACCTGGGCGCCAGGCTTGCTCTGTCCCTTGCCCTCTGGAAGCCAGCCCCGTGACACTACCTTTCCCAAACTGCGCAGTCCACCTCTTCTCTCAGCCCTGGCCTCGGCTCTGGTCCCTGTCCTTGATCACCAGAGAAAGGCGGGGACCGCCTACCCCGTTCCTGCCCCGCTATGCTGCCACCCCGAGAGGAGCGAGGAGAAGGTCTGAAAGAGGAAACCTGGTCTAGGACGCGCACCCTTCTTAACCTTCTGGGGGCTTCCCACTGCATGGTGAATAAAAGCCAGGCTCCTGCCAGGCTCCTGCCAGATGAGCCTGCAGCTGTGGAGGACCCTGCTGGTCCCCCCAGTGTGCTTCCGGCCCTTCTACCCTGGACCTGCTCCCTGGCTCCCGCGGCCTGCTCTGAGCATGGCTGTCTCAGGGCCTTTGCACCGAGCTTCCTCCTGCTTGGAATGCCTACCTCTGGCTGCCTGGTCGGTCCTTCAAATCAGAGACACGGTGACTCCCTGGGGAGCTTCCGTGAGCACCACGGGGAATAAGAGGGAAGGACGTCATCCTTTCTCGTTTCCTGCACAGGACGTTGTCAATCTGGTAATCATCTGTCTTTCCTGCTCCAGTGCCAGCTGTGTGGGACGGGCCTTCTCCTCAGCCAGAGCCGACTGTCCGTGCGGACCACCAGGTGATCAGCCCAGAGCTGCTGAGAGGGTGAGTCAGAAGCAAAGCCAGGGCCCCTCTCCAGGCACACTGAGCCGGGCCCCGAGCTGGGCAGGGGAGGGGCTGCAGTTGGGAGGCTAGAACTACAGGCGGAGGAGGCCGGTCATCTGGGGGAATCAGCCATCCGGGGCTTTTGGGCACACAGCCCAGCCAGCCCACAAGGCCAAGGGGCTGCCAGCTTCCAGTGAGGGCCAGGCAGCGAGGACTTCAGGCTTCGTGGGCCACAGGGGCTCCTGCCACAACCGCTCGGCTGCCCCTGCAGCGTGAGATGCAGGCCCATGGGTAGGACTACGTTCCAATAAAACTTTATTTAGAACACCAGACTGGGGGCCAAGCTCTGCAGTGGCTTCCCTGCTGGCCCGGGAGCCCAGATTTGACAGAGTAGGCCATTTGGGATTTAGGGTACGAGGAAACAGGGTCATCTGTTCCACTGGGTCCAGAGCTGTGTGCCCTCAGCAAGTCAGGAGAACTCTCTGGGCCTCAGTTGAAGCTCTGTAAAATGGGAATAGCACCTCTCTAGGGAGCTGGGGGCTAAAATGAAATCCAATGTCTACCTTTGAGAAGAAGCATGTAAGGCTGCTGGTCCCTCTGCACGCGGGAGGTCCCTGACACAGGCCCTCCCCGTTTCCTTACTGTCTTCCTGGCTGGGTCACACTGCGCTCGCCTGTGACCGCAGTGCGTTGAGAGGCTGAGGCAGGGCTGCATGTTCGAGGCCAGCCCGGGCCACTAGTGAGACCCCGTCTCCAGACAAAAGGGCCGGGGAAGCAGCCGAGCGTGGGTCGGAGCACCACGGTCCAATCCCAGTACAGAAACAGACAAGCGTCTCTTCAGATCGGCGGAGCTTCGAGGCGCGAGGAGGGAACACCTGGCTTCAACCAAAGGGCGTCAGTGCCAGCTGCGCGGCTAAGGGGCCCAGGCACACACGGGTGGGCTCGGTGGCCCTGTGCTGGCTCGGTGCTCGCCTGTCACCCTGTCCCACATAAGCAGCCCTGTGGCGCAGGAGCTGCGCCACATGCAGGGCCCACAGGGCACGGCCAGGGCCTTGTCCCTGGAGGGCAGACTGGACGTTTGAGGGAGAGGCGGCGGGTGTGACGAGGGAATCAAGAGAAGGGGCGTGGGAGGTCCCACCTCTGAGCAGACCTGCAGCCCAGCAGCATGGGTGACGCCTGGGCTCCGGAAGTGACAGGTACAGAGGCTGACCACAGCCGCCCGGCCCCGGCCGGAATACGCCACACGGGAAGCAGAGCCCCTGCGCCCCCGGGGCTGTGCACGCGGCGCAGAGATGTATTCCCTCCCCACCAGGTGTCCCTGGCAGGTACGCGGCCCCAGGCCTGAAAGCCTCTCAGTGTCGACCCGCTGGCCTGTGCCACGCTTGGGATAAAGGGACACCGCCAGTGGGGACGTCCCCTGTCCTCCTCCGCTCTGCTCACACCTGCCACACGCCAGGCCCAGAGCAGCACCTGACCAGCGCGCTGGTGCTGCAGATGACGACGCCGATGAGGGGCCGGGAGGGGGAGGCCTGGGGACGTCCGCCCGGCTGTCCCTTCCCTCAGCTCCTCTGTCCCGCCAAGGTCTCGGCCGACGCAGGGCAACTTCCGAGATGCCTCCCGAGACCTGCCCTGGCGGTTTTATTTCTCAGGTGCGTCCATGTCCCGCTGCAAGGGGCGCCGAGACTCCTGCCCACCCGCAGGGACGTGGCGGGCAGAGATCTGAGCACCTTCCTGGCAGTTCGGGCCCGAGGCCAGGGCCGGGAGGGGACTGGGCCCGGATCCCGCTGCCCTGGGGCCTGCCAGCTCCTGCCGGCGCTGGACAGTGTGACCTCAACACAAAGGCTCTGGGCACTTTTCACCACAGGGCAGGGCACAGCGAAGGAGGCCTGGCCGGGAGGGCAGAGGCCCGCAGCCGACCTGACAGGCCCCGCCCGCTGCCGCAGGGCCTCTGGGGCGAGGAGGAGCAGGGCAGGCGGGAGCTCCTGGGGCAGGGCGGTCTCCGGGCTGGCCACACAGCACACCCTGCCTGGTGGCCTGCACTGGGGGTCCCAGGGCTGAGGCCAGGGTCGGGGAGGGAACCAGGCACATGTCCTGCCTGTCGCCTCACCTCGAGCCCGGGCCTCAGTTCTCCCATCTGCAGGATGGGCCAGCCGCGCCACCTCATAGGCTCCTGGAGGGACGCGGAGGGCAGCAAGCACGGGGTGCTCACGAGGCAGCGCCCCGCCCGCCTGCTGCAGCCCAGCGGCCAGGAGGATGACCCCACAGGAGCGCTTCCGGGGGGAGGGGTGCAGCCTGTGCAGCTCAGGCTCGTCGACAGGGCTGTCCACAACCCCGGGCGGAAGTGCTGTGACGCCCGCCTCTGCCGCTCGGCGGGTGGTGCGGGGGAGTGGACGCCCTGCTCCGCCCGGGGAGTCCCTACGCAAACGGCTGCGACTGCGCCTTCGGGCCTGTCAACGCCTGGACGGGCGCGTTCTGCACGTCAGGATCTGGGGACCTACTGAGCCCTGAGCTGGAGACTGGCTGCAGCCTCGGCTTCTCTGGCTTCGCGTTCGCCCTGGCTCGGATGTTCCGCCCGAGGTGACGGCCTGGCAGGTGCCAGGGACCCGGAGGTGAACCCAACGCTGACAAAGAGCACGACCCTGCGCGAGCGTGGGTGCCGCGAGGACGATGAGCCAAGAAAGCGACCGCTGACAGGCGAGGAAGGGCAGGGGCAGGCGCAGGAGAGGGGGAGGCACCGCGTCAGAGGGAAGGAGTGGACCAGGCCGCGGGCCCCCGCCTGGACTCGGGAAGCAAAACGGAAGACCAGGATGGAGCCAGTGGGGCAGCAGGGGTCCCAGTCCTGCAGGCCGGGCAGGCGGCCACGCCCAGGCCCCGGGCTGCCTCTGGGTGCTGAGGACCTGGGTGCAGCCCCCACTGCTGCCGCGGGAGGCCCTGCTTCTCAGGCCCGGGCGCCTGCCTGGAAGCCACGCCTCAGGAGGGTCCCAGGTGCTGCCTGGCTGGAGGCCTGGCTTCCCGGCCAGGCGAGGAGACCCGCGGGCTCCAGGTTCTCTGCAGAGGAACGGGCAGGGCCTTGCAGCAAACACCTGGGCGGCCCGGGCCCTCGGCCGCCCCCCAGGAGGGGCCTGGACGATGGGGCAATGGCACCGGGGCCTTGGGCCCCAGGACAAGGTGGAGGACTGTGCAGAGACCTCGGCATCACGGGCGCCCCAGGAGGGACTGTCCTGGCCCGAGCTGGAGCCTGCTGTCCAGGCAGGCAGGAGAGGACGCGCTCCCCGCCAGATGACCCGTTGCCTAAGCAGCGGACAGAGTGGGGAAGGAGGCTGGCACCTTCCTTTTGTCACCTGCCCAGGAGCGCAGGCACCTGTGATGGTAGGGAGGCCGGCAGGTGGCCAGCGTCCCAGCACAGGGACAGGAGGGTGGCTGCCCAGCTCGGGCTGACGCTCCTGGGGACCCAGCCCCTCCTGCTTCCCGAGAAGCCCTGGACCCAGGAGGCCCAGCCCCCCGGCCGCGCCTACCGTGGAAGTGCTGGGCCGTCTTCCGCCGCAGGGCCTGCAGGGTCACCTCGGAGTCCGCCCACTTCCAGGACCAGCCTCCGGCCGTACAAGTGGGTGCTGTGGCACAGGGCGTTGAAGGCTCTCTGCACGGGGACGAGACAGAGCCGCGATGTGAGCGAAGGCACCCAGGCGCCCCGTCCTCCCGCCTGCGGCAGTGGCGCTGGGCTCAGCAGGGCCAGGCTGCAGGCCGCCGGCTATGATGGTTCCGTTTCCGCAGGGCTGCGCGTGCCCTGCAGTCAACAGGCCACTGCCAGGGGCCGCGCCTGCGGCCTGGCCGGGGTCCTTCCCCACGTCCCCTCCTTCTGCGCAGGGCTACCCCATTAGCAGGCTCCCGCCCCCCGCCTGTCAGCATGGGCGGCTCCTGAGGAAGCCCAGCTCCGTCTGGCCACCGTGCAGACGTTGTCACTTGGTGCCAGTCTCCCTTCGCCGGCCCTGGTGGCCCTGTCCCTCACACTGCCTCTTGAATCTGTCCCCTTCGGTTCCTTCTGACTCCTGTGGGTCCCTCCCTGGCTCTGCAGCTCGCACCTACAACAGGTCCACACGGCTGACCTGCGTCTCCCAAAGGAGAAACCCCGGGGCCACCCCAGTGCTCAAGGGACCGTCTAGGAAGAGGCAGCTGCAGAGTGAGGGACGCTGGAGTAGGAGGGCCCCTGGCCACCAGGACCTGCTGTTGGGGGTCTGCGTGGAGACAGGCTGAACGCGGTGTGGCTGGAGACCCGGTGACGAGACCACAGGCCAAGGCCGCCAGCATGCCAGCCTCGAGGCCCTGGAAGGAACCCGCCTGGGACGCTCCACTTGGGACCTGCAGCTTCTGGGACTGCCAGACAATACGCTGGTGGCCGCCGGGGAAGGGGCTGCGGGGGGATCTCAGCACGACAGGCTCAGGAGGGCACCTGGCGCCCACTCAAGAGAAGTGGGACCCAGAAAGATGGCGGGCGGGGAACCGCGCTCTGCGGACAAGTGGCCGACAGAAACGCGGCTCCGTGCTGCTCGAGGAGGGCCAGGTGCGGGAAGCTTTCTCTTTCCCTTTTTTAACTTTAATTTTAAAAACTCTTCTGGCAGCCAGCAGAGCCTCTGCCGTCTTTCCCAGGCGGACATAAAACTGCATCTGGACTCGGAGCCGAAATGGCCCATTCCAAACTCTAAAACACACGCGCGCTCAGCTGGCGACTGAGACAGCCCGATCGGGGGGCGGGGCTTCTGGGAAGCGAGAGAAGCTGGTGGGGAGGCTGGCGTGGCGGATGTTCCCTCCTGGTGCCAAGGTCCCTGAGGAGCTGCGTCCCAGGGAGCTGTGGGTGGGGGCGGCCTAGAGTAGCATCTGCCAGATTCTCAGCCTCAACTTGGAAGGAGGATACAAGGCCCTGGGAGGCCCAGCCTCTCTGCCTCCTGTGGTCACACTGTGCTTCTACCCTGGGAAGCCAGTTCCGGCTCCTCTGCTGCTCACCGTGCCTAGAGGCCTGTTGTGGGAGTCTCTAAAGATCCCCTCCTGGCCCTCCGGTCCCTCTGCTCGCTGCACTCCTCCCGCCCGTACGCTGGCCTTGCTTTGGAAGGGCTTTCCGCTCACAGGCGAGGTGGCGGGTAGCTGACAGCGGGCTCTCTGGCTGGGCACCCTCGTTTCAGATTCCCCTTCACTGTGTGATCTTGGGCAAGCTGCTTAACGTCTCTGAGCCTCAGCTTCTGCTGGGGGCCGCGTCGTCATTGTGCATCCGACTTCATTCCACGACAGGGAGCAGAAACAATGGCGGGTCCACAGGGCAGCTCTTTGCAGGAGCAGGTACGACAGTATGCGGGTCTCCAAAAACAGCAGCTACCCTTCTTCCAGTCCCGCCAGCTAACGGGAATTCCGGCTGCATTCCCGAGTGCCCGCTGCCTTGGGGCCGGAACCTGGTGGTCCCACACTGTCCCAGGCAGCACAAAGACCCTGGTCCAGGCTAAACTTGGCCTTGGGTAATCCAGTGTGATTGGGCTTCATCGAAAAAGCATAAGGAGAGCTCGGTAGAGTCCCAGCATCCGGGGGGGGGGGGGGGAGGGGGAGGAGGGGGAGGGAGGAGGAGGAGGGGAGGGGGAGGAGGGGGAGGAGAAGGAGGGAGGAGGAGGAGGAGGGGAGGAGGGGGAGGAGGGGAGGAGGGGGAGGGGGAGGAGGAAGGAGGGGGGAGGGAGGGGGAGGAGGAGGGGGGAGGGGGAGGGAGGAGGGATGGGGGAGGGGGAGGGGGAGGGGGAGGGGAGGAGGAGGGGGGAGGGGGAGGGGGAGGAGGAGGAGGAGGGGGCGGGGGAGGAGGAAGACCCGCCAGGGCCCCCAGGGACACCTGAGGTACACGAGGTTCCAGGCCAGGCAGGGCAGTGCAGGCCCTCTGCTGCCCTGGGCTGAGGTCTGCCAGCTGCTTCCTCCCACGCTGACCCCACTGAGATCATGGCCAAGTCCCCGCTTTCCTGGCCAGCTCCAGGGTGGCCAGTGACTCTGCTCGGCAGCCTCGGGCGCCTCTGGAGCGCCGTGTCCCGGACCGCGGGCCTCTCTAAACCCCGCTTCTGCTGCCTCCCCTCCCTGGGCGGGAGCCCTTGGTGCTGAGGACTCTGGCTCTCCTGGTGGCCAAGGACGGCAGGGACCTGGACCTGCTCAGAGGAGGAACTGCCTCCTCCCCTCGCTAGGAAGGAAGCCGAGTGGGCGAGGCCCGCGCAGGCCAGCTGCCCCTCCTTTCCTTTTCGGAGGCGCCATGCTGCCTCCCTGGCACGGGCCCTGGACGCCGGCCTCGTGCACACACTTGCTGGTGGCCAGGAGGCCTGCCCTTCTCGCAGGGCCTGTGGCCAGGTTCTCTCCAGCGGCCAGCACACCTGGCCTCCCTCCCTGCCAGTCTCTCCGGCAGGCCTGACCTCGACCCTGCAGGGAAGGTGCTGGCTCAGTCCACACGCAGCTCAGACCACGGCGTCTCCAGCCTGGGGGGCGGTGAGCGCGACCTGGCTGCGTGTCCTGAGGTCCCTTCCAGCCCTGCCCCTCAGCCCACAGAGACGCAAGGGCAGGCGGGAGCAGGTCTGCACTGGACAGCGAAAGCCCGTGGACCCTGATTGGACACACGCAGTCTTGGTACAGCACTGCACCCAACGTGCAGGACTCTGGAACTTCACGGGTGGGGACAGTGACCCAGGCTGCCAGGACCCAGCGGTCACACCCCAGCTGGCTCGCTGGGGAAGACTAAGGTCCAGAGTGGAACCCTGACAGTCGTTGGCAAAGAGGAGGCCACAGAGGAGCCACCCTGCCCTTGGGAGCCACTTCCTGCTGTTTCCTGGTGGCCACGCTGGTCACTCCTGGCCAGCCCCATGTAGGAGGTGACTCCTGGGCCCCTGGCCAGGGCTTCCTCGCACTCTGGTTTCCACGGAGGCCAAGTGGACGGGAGGCCCAGTGGGGGACAAGAGCTCTGGCCCCGACCTTTACCTCCAAGCGTCCCTTTAGCCTACGTGAGGTGACGGGTCCCCACTCGGTCCTGCACTCGTCTCTGTGTGAAGCACAGGTGCTTCTGACCTGGACCTGGACCCCGGCTCCACGGCACCCGAGCTCCTCTCAGGCAGCGCGTCTGCAGCCTGAGCTCTGCTCAGGAGCCGTGCGGCCCGCACCTGGCCCCAGGGCCTCCCCACTGCCCAGGCTTCTGGCAGCTGCCCAGGTCTGGCTTTGGCTCTCCTCTGACGTAGCCACGGACCACAGGTCTGGGGAGCCAGGGTCTCCCTGCCACCTTGTCCGAATTCCGGGAGGTCTGCTCAGGTGGCTGGGGATGACGGTGCAGGTAGACTGGCCAGGCCTGGCGGCCATCTTGAAGCACGGAAGGCCCTGGAAGGCGGCCAGCACCGTGCTGGGCCTGCCCTTTCCACAGCCTCTCTGGAGACAAACCTCCTTCTCCAGCAACAAGAGCTCACCGCACGGCCTTGAGGACGCGTGTCTCTGGGGCTGCAAAGGACTGCCTGGCTCCTGGCAGAGCCGGGACGGACTCCGGTCTGCTGCTGCCCAGGTGCCCTCCGGTCCCTCCCACTCCCTGGGGAACCGACCCGGCAGGCAGGGGCTGCACCTCCCACGGAACACGGGCCACGCCGCCCTGCCCTGCCCAGCTGTGCCCCCCACGCCTGGCGAGAGCTGCCGCTGAGCTGGCTAAGGTCGACCAGCAGGCCCGGGGACAGGGCACTGGGCCATAGCAACCGGGGAACAGGCGGTGGGGCCACTGAGGCACGCAGAGGCCAGTGCCGTCACCTCTGAAGTGGGCACGATCCATCGCCCCTTCTCCCGGCAGCCCTGTCCACGGCTCCTGGCCTGCACTGCGCTGCACAGCGGGGTCTGTGCGTGACGAGGGCGACTCTGGGCCCTTCTGAGAAAGGGCCCACGCGGCAGAGGCGCTTCCAAGACAAGCACCCGCGGCCGCTCCCAGCCCGCGCGCCTCGAGCACAGAGACGGACGCGTCCCCCTCCGGCCAGCGCGGCAGCCCTGCAGCGGGGCCAGAGGCGGGGCTGTGGCTGGGGCCAGTGGCACGCGGGGCGGCGGGCACGGAGCTGGCTCGGCTGCTCTCTGGCTCCCTGACCTGACAGGGAACTTCTGTCGTCACTTCCTCAACTGCAAATGGGGACGCCCTGGCCTCGCAGGTCACCAGAGGACCGAGTAAGACCAGGGCTGCTCCTCCAGCCCCGGGCCCGGCGCGTGGCGAGGCCAGGTTCCCGGAACCCGTGGCCCCTGGAAGTGAGTCGCCGGAGGCCGTGAGCACAGCAGGCTCTCCAGCGCAGCGGGGTCTGCCCGTCTCCTGGCGGCTCTCGCCGATGGCCTGGTGCATCTGGAGGGAGGACGCTCGCCCCGAGGGCTCGCTCTGGGGGTGGCTTGTCCTGTTCTAGGCTCTTGGTCCACACGTGTTGGCTGAGCCCGAGTCCCTGCCTCGAAGGGTCAGCCCAGGGTCCAGACGCATCTTCTCTGCCCTCCGGCTGTGGTGACGGACACTGGGCAAACCCGCACATGGAAGCAGAAGGCCCGAGTGCGCACGCGCCTCGCACGCTGTGGCAGAGCCGGTCGGGCCCGGTTCCTGATCTGCTCCCAGCTCATGTGCTGGAAGGCACAGAGCGAGGGGTGCCCAGCCCTGGCTGCCTCTGCTCCGCGGTGCCACGGGCAGTGCTTCCGGCATCTTCCACCTCATCCTCACGCCGGCCCCAGGGCAGCAGCGTCCCCTCCTGGGGGTGTCGGCTGGGTCCTGGAGTCAGGTTCCTCCTCCACATTCGCCCAACAGGGAAGAGGTGGCTCTGGGTCGCGGCTCTGGGTCGCAGCCACACCAACCCCACGCGGCTCTGCCAGAGGAGCAGGGGTGGGGACCGTGCGCCCGCCGCGCCCCTCGCTCTGCTGCACCCCCACAGGCTGGCCGGGCCCTCTGCCCTTGCATGCGATCAAGCAGGCGCGTGCTGAGCACCAGGACGGCCGGACCGGACGGCTCCCCATGCGCCACGTGGCTCTGAGCCGGGCACCGCGAGGAGGAAGTCTGTGCGGCTGAGCGGCTCTGCCTGGCCCAACCCTGCCCGCTGCAGGCCCGGCAGTGGACCCTGCGGTGACCAGTGGCCTGGAGAGGCCCCTTCGGTGTCCCCTGGACGGGGGTGGCTGGGGGCTCGCGTCCCCGTGGCTCCCTGTGCCCACCCCGGCTCGGTGGGGCGGCGAGGAAGGTGCCGGGAGCCGCGAGCTGCAGCGACCGGGAGCCGCGCGGTCCTCCGCAGCACAGCGCTGCTGCCGCCCGCCGCCCACCCCCGAGTGTTTATTTAAGCCAACACATTGCTCCGCTAATTGGATAACATTCCATGTGAAAATAGACCTTTTAAAACAACAGCAGCGGCGGCAAATAAAAACAGCTGCCACCGCACAAGTACAAAGGCGCGGCCGGGAAGGAGAATTAAAGGCGCCTTGCGTGGGAAAAACCCATATTCTGGTTCCTGGGCAGAGCCCGCCCTCCCCGGCCCTCCTCTCCTCCTCCAGGACCCGCCAGGTCTGTGCAAGAGGGAGCGGGGCGGCCACTCAGCCAGTGGGGACAGATGCACCTGGCTGGGCTCCTGGCCGGGCCTCAGGCTTGGCAAGGGGAGGCAGGGAGGCCGTGCCTCTGCCGAGGAGGAAGACCACTGCTCCTCTGGGGCCGGGAAGGCTGTTGCCAGAGACGCTCCACGGGACAGTCTCCAGCCTCCTCCAGGAGCCCCCGAGGCGTCAGGGCCAGGCGGGAGCAGAGGGTGTGCTGGGAGGAGGGCAGCAAGAGGGCACTGGGCTAGGGGACCCAGCGGACAGGGCATAGGGGCCAGGCTGTCCCAGCCGAGCAGCACTGGCTGTGCGGCCCTGACCAGGACGAGGCCTCCTGCCTGCTGCCCTGGAGTCCCGCCAGAGTCAGAGTGTGACGCCTGCGCAGGGCGCTGTCCTGCGAGTGGGATTCTGAAGTCTGACGGGTCCGCCAATCAGAGTGCTGTCCTCAGAGAACGCGGGGCATTAGAGGCCGACACGGCTGCGGACAGATGTGCCCAGCACAGGCCCAGGATCCTGGGGAGGCCCTGCATTCAGCTGTGTGGGTCCTTGGCGCGCCATGCCCTGTCCCCTTCGCTCCTCAGCCTCCATCCTCTTTGCTCCTCAGCCTCCATCCTCTGATTCTCAGCCTCCATCCCCTTCGCTCCTCAGCCTCTGTTCCCTTCACCCCTCAACCTCCGTCCCCTTCACTCCTCAGCCTCCGTCTCCTGCTTCCCTGCAGGACGTGGGGAAGGTTCTTTGAGGACGCCGCTGGTCACACCTGGAGGACTAGATAACAGCAGCGCAGTGGGAGGGACCCACGTTCACTGTGGCGACGTCAGGAGCTCATGAAACGCCCCAGGCTGGGGACGCCCGCTCGTCCACCAGCTTCCTGCGAGCAGGACGCCTGTGACGGCCGAGGCTGGACCCGCGCCCGGGGCAGGAATCGGGGAGAGGAGCGCCTCTGCAGGTGCCCCGGGTGCCGGGGACCGTGTCCTGTGCCGAGGTGGCGCTCGCGGTGCTGCTGCTGTCCTCGCTGCCTGGTCACTCTGAGCTCGGCCCCTGCAGCCTCCGCAGGGCCCCAGTGCCAGGTGGGACCTGGTCTCTGGAGAGGGGACAGAGGACTCAGGGTCCCGCGTTCAGGGGCACTGGAGGGGCACGTGCTCGGGGCCACCTCGGGCTTCGCCCGGGGCAGCTGCTCCGGGAGCGCTGACCGCAGGTGCCCGCCCAGCCCGCGTGCTCAATGGCCGCAGCTCCCGCTGGCCGGCCCCGTTCCCTGCTCTCAGTCCCCTCCTCCTGCCTGAGGGAGGAGCCGCCACAGGCCTGCGGGGCCAGGGTCAGCTGCCTGGCCGAGGGCGGTGGGCGCCACTCCTGAGGCAGGGGTGAGCCCTCCTGTCCTCAGCTCTCCCGGGAGGCAGGGGAGGGACGGCGGGGAGGAGCTGCCCCTCCACACGGGCCCCGAGGGCTGCCGGGGCTTGGGGACACTGTGGCCTGGCCTAGGTGCCCAGCGTGGCCCCTGCGCACGGCCTCTCTTCTGATGACGTGGCGCGGGGCTCGCAGTGTCCAGGCTGGACACATAAACCTGGTCTGACCCTCCAGACCCAAGTGCTGTGACCCGGGGTGGCCCCACTCTGGGGTGGCAGGAGGGCGCCTTGCCGCGGGCCCCTCCCCGCCGCGTCCTCCTCCGGCCGTTCCTGGGACACCACTGTACCCCGGCTCAGGGACCACCAGGAAACCATCCACCACCCACAGGGGAGCTGGGCTCCCGGGGCAGGGGACGCAGCGCGGGACGCCAGCTCCCGCAGGCTGGTGACGTGGTCCCTGTGCCAGCAGCTGGTGCTGGCGTGGCCTTTGCGAGAGGCGCGTCCCAGGACGGGGCCTGTGCTGCCCCAGCGCCCCGCAGGGAGCCGCCCGCCCTGCCCAGCCGCCCCTCGGCCCTCTCTGCCCAGGAGCCGGGAGGTGTGCACACGGGGGGCCCGGGCACCGTGGCAGCGAGGAGGGCACAGCCGAGCCGCGTGCAGCACTCGCCACGTGCTGGGGTGGCCAGCGTGCCACCTACTGTGCCCAGGCAGGGTGGGCGCTGCCACCGCGAACCCACCTCTGCTGCCTCCCTTGCTGCCCACGGTGGGGCCGTCCCTTAGGCATCCAGACGAGCGTGGCTGTGCATCCACGGCACAGGGACGAGGCGGGCCCCCAGGGCCCGGGGGGTTGTGCTGTGCCCTGGGCTGTACCCTGGGCTCCAAGCAGCTGAGCCTCACTGGACCCTCGGGAGGCCAGGGGCATCTTCAAGAAGCACCTGCCCTCTGAAGGACTCCTGGGGAGCAGGGCGGGGCCACCAGGAAGGGAAACGCCCCCCGCGGTCAGAGCTCGCGGGGGGCCGCCCACGGGATGCCCGGCAGTCACCTGCTCGCTGGAGCTTGGGCCCCGAGTGCAGTGACCAAGGACAGAGCAGGACGCCCGCTGGTGGTACCACGGCAAGGCCACCCTGCTGTGCCCGGCTCAAGCAGAGGCCTCAGCTCAGAGCTTCAGGGCCGGGTCTGGCTCAGCGGCGTGAGGCACTGGGCTCCGTCCCCAGCACCCAAATCCAAGCAGCCCGGCAAGCACGTTCCCGCTGCAGGAGCCTGGCGGGAGGGCGCGCACGCAGGGCCACCTGGGCTGCCTCGCACCACCAGCACCAGCCAGGCCCGCCAGGCACAAAGGCGACGGGAGACGAGTCCCGCGGGCCGCTCTCCTCAGAGCTTTACTGCACAGCGCTCCCCATGCTGCTGCCCAGGTCCTCCTGGACCACAGGCTTCTCTCTCTGGTGCGCAGAGGCCGGGAACCGGCACCGTCCCGCCCGCAGACACACCCAGCGGCCTTCCTCCGAGGCTGCTAGGAGTCAGCAGGTCAGGGAAGAGGAGGAGAGCCCAGGGGTGGCGCCCCTGTGCTGAGGAGGCCGCCAGCCTCTCCTGCAGAGTCTAAAGGAGAGGCTGGGCGGGGAGGGTCCCATCTTACCTTGGCGTCCTGCTTCGTGAGGAAGTCCACGAAGCCGAAGCCCCTGTGCGTGCCCGTCCCGGCCATCTTCTTTGGCAAGCGCACCGTCTTCAGCTCCCCGAAGGTGCTGGGAACAAAAGGCAAACGGGGCCTGAGCACCGAGGCCCGCGGAGGAGGCGGGGGCGGCAGGAGGTCCCCCGCCAGCGCCTCCGGGTTTGGAGACAGGTGCTGCTGGCCCACGTGACACAGTGGCTCGGGCCCACAGGCAGCGCGCTCTGGGGTGCACCCTCTTCTCCCTGACCCCGGGCAGCAGGGAACGGTCAGGGGGATGCTGACGGGACTCCTCGGTTCCACTCCAAGACGTGGCCGGCTCCGGCGCACCTGTCCTCCCCTTCCCGACAGGGAGACCGTGGGCTGGGGGAGCCCAGACTTGGGCATGTGTGGCCGGGCCGGGGAGGCCCCAGGTTCTGGGCCGGGATCCAGCCTGCCTCCACGACCAGCTGGGAACCCCATGCCGAGCAGGCAGGACCTGGGAGGTGCCCACGGGCTTGGGCTGGACGGACACGTCCACACCCCGCGTCCCTCCCTGAGCCACAGCCAGCAGAGCCCCGAGGACACCGCGCCCTCCGCAGGGATCACACAGGCGAGCACGGCCGGCACCGTCGCCGACTCCCCAGGAGCCGGAGCTCTGGGAGCAGCCAGGCCGAAAGGACCAGGCTTCCTCGGGCCTCCCTGGCCTCGTCAGCTCGCTACTCGCCCCAGCCCCTTCCTCAGGTCCATTTATCAAATAAATACGCACAAATTGCTGCCGATAAATATTTAATGCGCCCGGCATCTGAAGAGAGGTGTCGCTTGATTTGAAAATCTACACACACGCACGGCCGCCCGGGCGCCCACCTGCCCCCGACGCGCTAGGATGCTTCAGGGCCAAAGACCGACTGGGAAAAAGCGCGGCGCAGGCCGTGAGCTCTCGGGAAACGACATAAGCTAGATCCGAGGCGTTAACCTGCGGCCCTGCCAGCATGACCAGGCATCTGCCAGTCCAATTTCTGGAGGCAGGACAGTGTGCTAACGCAGCATTATGAACCCTCAAAATGAATCCGCACGTCTCCCGGAGCTCCTGGCGCCTCTGCCCTCCTGGCACCGCCTCTGCGCAGATGACTAGGAGCGGCGGCACTGGCGGCGGGCGGTCTCCTGGGACGGGAGGAGCCAGAGCGAGCCCGTCAGTCTTCCCGCTGTGAGGAGGCTCCTGGCCCATCTGGAGGGGGCCAGGGTTGGGGACAGAGGCCAGGCAGGTGGACAAGGTGGTGAGGTTGGAGAGCAGAGGAGGCCAGCCCACAAAACCTGCTTTATTCTGCCACCTAAAGGCCAGCACACCCCATGACAGACACGCCGCCTCTCGCCACTCACCCACGTCTCTGCGCCTCTGCCGGGGGCTTGGTGGACAAGCTCCCTGGTAGGCACGGAGGGCGACGAGATTCTGTGGCTCCGACTCCTTCAGACAGGCTGGGGCCCCAGGGGCGATGTGTGTGGAGGCTACAAGGCCCAGCATCTGCCGGTGGGGATGGAGGGCCCTGGCCTCCACTAGCCCGGAGCAGCCTTTCCTGACCTCCCCAAGGCTTGGCTGGAAGCCACCTGCAATGTCAGGGCTCCCTGTGGCCCTGGACACGGTGGGGTGGGTGTGCATCCACTTCCCTGCCCTCCCCGGGGCCGAAGTCAGCTCTGCATGGCGGGCACCACAGCAATCTTGTCACCCTGCATCTACAGCAAGCAGCACGGTGCCCCAGCTCTGAGGGGACGTCTGGAGAGCTCCCACAAACAGGCGATGGTAGCCCCAGTGGACACTGCCCCTGCGGACCGATGCCTGCCCTCCCAGGCGGGGGACGTGGGGTCCACGCAGACATGTCCGTCAACAGCCTGTCCCCAGGGTACAGACAGGGATCAGCTCAGGGCAGCAGAGCTGGAGCGAGCGAGGACCCAGGCCTGGACACTCTGCCTGCCCTTCAGCACAGCCACTTGCAGAAGCGGGTCTCTTTTTATTGGAGGCAGGAGGCCCTGTAAGCAGGGACTGGAAAGCCCCGTGTGGCCCCCATGGACGCAGAGCTGGCTTCAGCCCCGGGGAGGGCGGGGGATAGTCCCCTAGTTCCAGGGAGCACAGGGCAGGAGGGGATGCCTGAGCCTTCTGTCCAGTCGTGTGGAGTCCAACGGTGCCCGCAGAGCCCACAGCCTTGGCCCTGTGTGGCCTTGACCTCTGCCCGGTTTCCTAGCCCTGGTTCCTGAGGAGCCAGCCCGTGTGTGCACAAGTGAGGGGGAGCGGAGGAGAGGGGAGAGGGGCCTGTCGAGGCCACTTCCTCCTCTGCAGCACCGTGGAGCTGGACGCTTCCTGCATGGTAAGCAGCCCAGGGTCCGGGGAAAGGCGAGGAGATAACGCAGCGGGGGAGGAGCCGGAGCAGAGGCCGGCAGGGCTGGGCGTCTGTGGCCAGTGGGGGGGACGCTGTGGAGCCCAGCAGGGGCTGTGACAGGAGGCGGCTCGGGTGCAGCAGAGGACTCGGCAGGGATGGGGAGCGGGTGCGGTGGGGCTGGAGGGCGCTGGATGTGGCTTCAGCGCCCAGCGTCCTGAGGCTTCAGCACGCGCCACTCTGCCTCCGAGCAGGGCCTGCCGGGCTGGGTCTGAGACGCACCACCTTCAGGGTGACAGCAACTGGGCAGGAGAGCGGCGCCAGTTCCTGGCTTACAGTCCAGAAAACCAGGGCCAGAGAGATGGCTGACGGCCAGGTCCACGGCCTGGGACGGAGGCCGGGAGCACTCCTGTCCCGTCCCGTCCCCTCCCGTCCCGTCCTGTCCCGTCCCGTCCCGGGGAGAGTGTGCGGGATCACGTCAGGCCAACGCTCTTGATGGCAGAGAGGTGGGGACAGAACCAAGAGGAGGGGAGGAGAGGCTGGGGAGAAACCACGAAGCTCCGCGAGGTGGGCGAGATCAAAACACGCCATCCCGCCATCCCGAGGTCGCTCACGCCAGGTCGGAGACGCCCGGGACCTTCTGCAGGAACCGGCCTCCCAGGGCGAGGCCGGGACAGGCGGGGCAGAGGCCGGGGGCGGGGCTGGCGGGGCTGGCGGGGCAGGGGCCTCCTCCCCAGCGGTTCCCCACTGTGTGGATAATGGAAACCACAAAATAGCAATTACTGTATCCAAGCTGTGAATGAGGAGGCCGCCAGGCCCTGGGACAGGCTCCCCGCCCCGCGCTCACACCTCGCTCTTCCAATTACGCCATTCACCTGGGTGCGCCAATTACCCGCCCATCCCCTCTGCACGCGGGCACGTGATGGGGTCGCGTGATTGGTGGCGGTTCCTGGGTTTGTGACAACTGGAGTTTGTTGTCACGTTTCTAATTTCTTGTGGGGCGGGAGGGGCGAGGGGAGTTGGCGGGCGGGGCCGGGCCGCATCAAGCCTGGTGCGCAAAGC
This sequence comes from Sciurus carolinensis, assembly GCF_902686445.1. Lineage (NCBI taxonomy): Eukaryota > Metazoa > Chordata > Mammalia > Rodentia > Sciuridae > Sciurus > Sciurus carolinensis. The sequence continues at coordinate 137,762,231 of NC_062220.1, read as the reverse complement.
CAGGTTGCACCAGGCCCTGGCCGGCTCCCTCCGCAAGCTGCACCCCTGACCGCCCTGCAGCCCTGGCCTGGGCACCACTGAAAAGGGCCGCGTCACCCTGTGTCTCTCCCTCCCGGGGGCAGAGGTGGGCTGGGGAGGAAGCAGAGGAGGGAGAGAGCCCTGCAGAGCTGCCGAGCCGTCTTCCCACTGCTCTGGGCAGTTCTAAGGCTCAGTGGGCAGGCGCCAGGCGGGCACCAAGCCGGCCCCTGCTCCCAGGGCAGGAGTCGGGGTCTCTCTCTGGGTCTACTGGGAGAACCAGAGGCCAGCTAGTGCGGAGGCCCCTGGGGAGGGTCTCTGGGTGCTCAGGGCCCTGCTGAGGAAGTCTGCTGCCAGCCGGGGCACAGAGCAGGATGGGGTGGCCGCGTCAGGCCGGCCGCAGGCTTCCAACGTTCCCTCTAGAGGTGAGAAAAATGGCCACACCTCTTGGCATTAAAAGCCCTTCAAATAGGCCACCACCACCAACCTCCGGGCACATCAGAGGCACGCGCGACCACGCCAACTGCACGCTCCTGAGCCCAGCGCGTGTCCAGCGCCTGTGGTCACGCGCTCCCAGGACCCTCAGGAGGCTCGCCATCATTCCTACCTTCGAGGTGAACACGACGGCAGAAAGAAGCCCCAGTCACCCGGGGAGCTGCTACCGGCCTCGGGGCAGACTCGCCCGAGGACACGGGCAGCAACGAGCAGAGCCAGGCCGGAAGAGAGTGGCTGGGCCCAGGCCCGGGCTCCGAGTCCACAGAGACTGCCCACCTGTCCTCAGCCAAAGCCCGAGTGTGCCAGGCGCCAGGGGCATGTCAAGGGAGGGTCAGTCCCTAGGCTGGTCCCCAGGGACTCTGGGTGCCCCGCTCCGTCGCACACACAGGAGACCTGGTGCCACCAATCTCAGCCCAGGTCGAGGGCAGAGGGCTGCTGACCTGTGCTGGCCACCGCGTCCTTGTCCTCAGGCTGCACTGCTGACTCTGGGTGGGTGGAAAGCTCCCTGGTGACGGGCGTGGCAGCTTGCTGCAGTGGCCTTGCGCCCTGACCCGGCTCCGCGTCCCCCTTTCCCTAGATCCCCACGTGGCTGAGGTCCAGGCTGGGGCAGGCTGGGAGGCGGGCCACGGGGACACCTAGACAAACCCGCCCTCCACCCAGCAGGGGCTCCTGCCGCCCGCTCCCACCGAGGCTCCAGGGCTGCTTCTGCAGGGCCTGGACACCTGGTGTCGCACCCGCGCTTGCGGCTCTGGTGGCTCTGGCACCCTTGGGTAACCTCTGAACTTCTCACTCGGGATGAGGCGGATGACCCCTGCCCTTTCGCTCCGCCGTCCCCCTCTCCCCGTGGCGAGGACCCCAGCTTCCTCCTCCTGGAAGCTCTGCAGGGCAGGGGGCGTGTGCCCACCTCGGGCCTCGGCACCTGCTCTGCCCGATGGCGCCTTGCCACCCAGTCCTCAGCCGGCGCTGCCTCCCCGGCCCCCACTGCCCCGCCCCTGCCCGCCAGCCTCTCCGTCGGGTACGATCGCTGCCTAGCGGCGCCTTTCACCACCGCTTTCCCTCGCGTCAGGAGAGGCCCCTGGAAGACGGGCCCCCACGCTGCTGCGGCCACAGGCCCTGGGCTGCCGGCTTCAGACGCGCACCTTCGCTTCACCACGGGGCGAGGCCTGGGGTCCCCGTCTGCTGCGCATCCCTCATCCGGCCACGTGCTGGGGTGCGGCGGGGTCACACTGGGGGCAGGTCATCCAGACACTGTGCCCAGGAGGACACTCCTACCTACGTGACCCACAAGCTGCTACGAGGAGCGTCACCAGGACCTCGCGGGTCCTTCCGGAGACCCGTACCTACTCCCTCCACTGTGGTGAAGAAGTCAGCAGAACAGGGGCCACTCGGGCTTCGCCAAGGGCCCAGCGTCTGGATCGCGACGCCGAGAACGTGCCCGTCCTGGCAGAGGGACGTGCCCCTGCGGCAGCCCTGGCCGGGGCACAGACTGGGGCCCCTCCCTGGTCCTGCCGCGCTCCCTGGAAGACGCCTGAGGCTCGACTCCCCCACCTGCTCCTGCCAGCCAGGGCCTGGGCAGGGTCACCTGATCCCATCAGCAGCAACGCTCCCTCTCGCTCGCCTCTCGGAGGCTGAAAGATGGCCTGGTTTCTGGGAAAGAGCGTGCGGCGTGGAGGAGAGTGTTCGGCTCCCTCGGCAGCCCCTCCCGGGCCCCTGCCAGGCAGGCGTGACCCTCTCCTTCTCCAGATGAGGACTCCCAGGGCGAGCAGCTGAATGGCGCCTCTGAATCAGAGCCGGGCCGTGTTCCAGACAGACTGAGAGCTCTGGCGGAGGGGACCTGGCCCTGGAAGGCACAGTCGCCTGGCCTGGTCTGTCCAGAGCCAGCTGGTGACCCTGGGGCAAGGATGTTCCCAATCGAGAGAAAGAGGGCTGGGCGCAGCGGCGCACGCCGTAATCCCAGCGACTCGCAGGCGGAGGCTGGCGGGTCGAGAGTTCGAGACTAGCCTCAGCAACTTAGCGAGGCCCTAAGCAAGCTGGAGAGAGAGACCCGACCTTAACATAAAAAGGGCTGGCGATGTAGCTCAGCTCCCTGGTAGACCCTGGCTCACCCCCCAGTCCCGAGGACGAGAGCGCACGCAGGTGTGGGAGGACGAGGCTGTGCAGGAGCAGTGGGCTGCTGGCCCTGCCCAAGGCGGAGGCCCCAAGGCCGCAGGGAAGATGGATGTGAGCCAAGAGGGACGGGGCAGGGGCGTGGGGGACAAGCCAGCGGCAGGAACAGATGCCCCGCCCAGCCCGGCACTTCTGCATCGGCAGCTCTGGGGTCGCGGCAAGGCCCCAGCTGAGTGCCAGCCTCCAGGACAAGGCCACTGCTCCACCAGGATGGGCAGGGGACACCGGCCCAGCCGACCAGCCCCTCTCCTTGAGAAGCAGCGCAGCCCAGCTTCCTTGACAAGATCGCAGAATGCCACCAGGCGCCACGCATTTTAAACAGTGTCACCAAACACGAGGGTGCTGCGTGCCACCTCCGTGCCTGAGCTCCGTTCTGATGTGGCCTTAAGAGACCCTAAGGGCTGGTCCACTCCAGCAGGACTTCCCTCACCTCCCTGTGCCCGCTACTGCCTTGGGGCGGACGGCAGGCCCTTGTGACCTCGGCTCTGGTGTCTGCACGTGCCAGCGCCCGCACACTGGGCTTGTCCTCACACACGGGCTTCTCAGGGGCTCTAAGCTCCCTGAGGACACGGGACCCTGCCACCGAGACTTTCTGCATGGTGCTCACCCGGGGGCAGACGCCCTCCTGGCTGGGCCCGCGCTGCACGGCCCCTTCCCACAGGGGCTGTGATGCGGTGTGGTCTGGGGACCGTGGATCCTGCGCGCGCCTGGCGGCTACCCCAGGGCAAGCGCCATGCTGGCAAAGAACAGTGGAGGGGACCCGCGGGGACCTGCGGGGGGCGCTGAGAGCCAGCGGCCTCCACGTCCCCTGCGGGGCTCCGAGCGTCTCCACTGTGCAGAGGGACGCTTTTGTAAAGGTCACGTGCACACGCTGCGGCTTCACCAGCCCCGTAAACTTCACTATTTAGAAATCAGAAGATTAAAGGACGAGAGGAAAACAGGACAGAAATGGCATTCTGACGCTCCTCCCCTCGCGGCTCGGCCGAGGCCCTTCTCGGAGCTGCCCTCTGCCATCGAGGGGGCCTGTCGGCCAGGCGTCAGGCTGGCGCGTCCAAGCAGGCTCTCCTGCCGTCCCTAGCCATCGGGTGGCCGGGCCGTGGGCCCATCTTGTGCACAGAAAAGCCAGGCGTAGGCTGCCTCACAGATCTGCCGAAAGGTGCAGGCCGGCAGCCCCGACGCGAGCCAGGCCTGGCGCGCCCCAAAGCCCGTGTGGGGTACAGCCCAGCACCAGCGGGGGGTCCAAGAGGCGTCCAAGGCCGAGCACTGGGCACGGAAGCGGAGCGCAGCCCTCGGGTGAAGAACACCACAGAAAGTGGGCTTTACAAAGATGACGCGTCTGAACCAGTGCCCTCCAACCCGCCCTGCGGGATGCTGACCACTACCCTGGGCCCAGCGGCTGGTGCTGTCCGCTCGGCGTGCATCCCGCTGCAGACCTGTCAGGGCTTTGGCCCTGAGCAGCGTGGAGGTCCACCTGGGGAGCGAGCGGATGCGGGCTCCTCAAACTCCCCTGGCCGCAGCCCCCGGCCAAACAAGGACACCCGTCAGCACCTCTCAGGGCACTGCTGGGGAGACAGGGAGGAGGAGGAAGCAAGGTGGCTGCTGTGGCAGGCGGGCAGGGCACGCGGAGGTGGCAGCCGCTGCAGGGAGCCTGGCTCTGACAGGGAGGCGCTCGCCGAAGCCCCGAAGCCCCGGATCTGCGGGCGGCTGCACTGGCTGCCACCTTCCTGAGGCCCGTTTTCGCTCACCCGTGAGGGGATCGTCCCCTCACTGCACACGGCCTCTGGTCCCTGGCACCTGCCAGGAGCTGCGTGAGTGGGCACCGCTGTCATGAATGCCCTGACTCGGGAAGATCCCTGGTGCCCAGCAAGCGACGCCTCCCAGGTCCTCCTGGTGGGAGCTGAGGAGCAGCCCGGGCACAGGAGACCCTCCTGCGGGTCCCGGGGCCCAGCAAGGAGTGAGGGAAAGGGGGACCCAGGCTCCAGGGAGCAACCCGACGAGGCGATTTCCAGGCCGCGGCAGAGGAACAGGTCTCCGTCTCACGAGCGTGTCCGGCTGGTTTGCAAGGTGATTAGGAGCTGTCCCCAGAAGGCACGCCGGCCTAACCCCGGGCTGAGCCAGGCCTGGGAACAGCTGTCTTCCTTCCCACCAGGCAGAGGGAGACCCCCGCTGGCCTGGCCCACTGCTGCATGTGGGGCTGATCCCATTACAAGGAAATAAAGAGGAAAATTCAGGCTGGTGGGACCGTCACGAGAGCGTGGCCAGGCAGAGGTGGACGCCGAGACCCGACTCAGCACCCTTCGGGTGGTTGTCCACTGCCAATGTTTGGGAGGAGGACAGACAAAAATCAGAAGAAAGGTGGAGACAAACCAGCTCGGGAATTCAGCTGCGGCGCGCCTTGCTGCTGTTGCTCTCGTCTCCACCGCACCCGGGCTCGCCAGGACAATTCCGGGAACTGCGAACGTCCCGAGGTCGCCAGGTGTGATGACTGGCTCTCCCGTGCCCCGCCTGGCTCTGTCTCATCTCCACGGAGGCTGAGCCTCTGGGCCTGGGACTGCTCCACGTCACCCGAATCCAGAACCCTCTGACGCCAATTAGACTACGCCTGGGGTTGCCACTAGGAAGAGGGGTCCCAGGACCGTGGAGCCACGTGTGGGGTGGCAGAGGACATGGGGCGAGGTCCCCCACAACAGCTGGTGGCTGCACCCTGTCTCTGGTTGGCCCGGCAGCAGAACACCCCACCACGGGCCCACACCTCCTCAGGCCTGGCTGGGGAGGCTGGCTCGGGAGGCTGGCGAGCTGGGCTGGGTTCCCCTTCCCGCCCTGCCCAGCGTGCACACAGAAAGGGCTCCGTCCGTCTCACATCTTTGGGACCCATTTCAATGCTCATAACCTGAACGAGGACCTCGTGTCACCATGGACGCCAAGCCGCCCCACATCACCTTGGGCTGTCCTCCTGAACGAGGCGTGGCCATCATAACACCCACTAAGGGTGAATCTTCCGGCGACCTCCATCTTCCCGATGGCAGGTGGAGGAGACCAGAGGACGGACGGGGAAGGAGAGAAGCGCCATCTCAACGGCCGGGAGTCTCGGGGAGCACGTGGGCTGCAGGCTCTCTTCCTGGCACTGGGTTGACCCGGGGGCTCCCCCACTGAGCCACGCCCCCGGCCCTTCTGAGTTTTATTAGAGACAGGGTCTCACTCAGTTGTTTAGGGCCTCGCTAAGTTGCTGAGGCTGGCTTTGAACTTGCAATTCTCCTGCCTCAGCCTCCCAAGTCACTGGGGTCACAGGTATGCATTGCAGGGACCTCGAGGGACACACGTGGGCAGGCAGAGTCCTGGCAACTAGAGAGCAGAAAATCCCTCATGGGAGCACCAAGCGGCAGTCGGGTCCCCGACACCACGTGCGCTTCCTGATCAGGAGGGGGGCACCCTGGGGAGTGCCTGCCGAGGCGCGGCCCTCTCTGCAGCAGCACCACGGGATACACCCCAGCACCCAGACGAGTCTGCAGGCGTCCTGAGAGCACCCAGGACGGGGACCCTCCAGTGGAACCCGCTAGAACCCGAGCCAGCACCGCAGTGGGCGCGGGAACAGAACCTGGAGAGTAGGCGCGGGGCGGCCGCCCCCCAACGCTGCAGTCGGCACCTGCCCTCGCCGCCTCCCCTGGGTGTAAGGAAGGGAGGGCACCCATGCGGGCCTGCAGGGAAGCGCGGAGCTGCTCCAGTTCCTGTCCTGGAGCAGTGGAGCAGGTAGAGGGGTCGACGGTGACCAGCAGTGGAAAGCACCAAGACGAGGTGCCTGGTCGTCCTGAGGAGGCGACACGCTCCTCCACAAGGGTGAGGCTGCCACCAGTGCTGGCCTTGCAACTGCTCGGCTCCACCATGCGGCAGGACGGCGGCCAGAGGCAGGGTGATGAACGGCCATGGCCTCGTGCCAGGAAAACGCGCTTTGTAGAAACAAGTGGTCGGCCCTGAGCCTTAGACTGTGACCACTAAACCAGACCCCGGTATCGAGGTGACCTGGGAAGCCCGCAGCCAGGGACACTGTTCAGGAACAGACCTCAACATGCCCACCCACACGCCCGTGCTGCAGCCTGGGCGCCCTGTCCCTCAGCAGCGGGACGGGCGCTGTGCGCTTCAGGGCATCCCCACTGAAAGGCGGCTGTTTCCGGCAGGAACGGAGGCTGAAAGGCGGAAGGTGGCAAAGTCGCTCGCGGGGGAACCTGTCCTTCAGCGGCGGGAGACAAGATGTAGTGTGACCGCAGGGCTGCGTGCGCCCAGGGCCAGGGCCACACACCTCGCCCTGGCCAGGAGGCCTGCCCACGAGGCCATGCACAGCCTCCCAGAGTCCACGCACAGGACGCGCACCTACGCCACTCGCTCCGTGCTCCTCCCCAGCGCCGCCCGACTCGCTTCCACCTGGGTTCTGTCCTGCATATTTACGGCCTGTCTCCTCTGGACTACCGAACGGCCAGCGCCCCACACAGAGCCAACGGCGCCTGGCACGCGGCAGGTGGGCAGTGAGAACATCCGTCGGCAGGGACGGGTGGGGCTCCCAGCGGCCGCTCGTCTGCCTGGCCTCTGCTCCTGGGCCTCTCAGGCCAGGTCCTCAACACCAGACACAGGCGTGGGATGCGGGAGGGGCACCTGCCGAGCGCCTGTGCCCTGCATGGGGTGCTGGGTGCGCTCTCGGGCTCCTTGGGGCCCAGAGCCACCCTGTGGGGACATCACGGGAGGTCTCCTCCGAGGTGAGGCTGTGTACGTGCTGTCAGCTGGTGAAGTTCCCCGGCTTCCCACTTTGTGCCTCTGAGCAAGTCGCTGCGTCGTGCCCTTGAACTCACCCCTTAGTGCAGCCGGAGCTGCCTGTCACTGGGAAGCTGCCAGGCCAGCGTCGGGGGCGGCGGAGACCAAGACAGATGTAGAGGCAGCTTCCGAAGAGCTCGGGCTTCTCGAGGATTCTCCCAGCAGCTGCCATTAGGAGGGGCACTCGGGACCCCAGGGCCCTGGGAGCCCCACTTTGAGGCCCCCACCCCATCACGCAAGCCCCCAACAGCCACCTGGCTCCACCCACGGCTGGGAGAGGCTCACAGCCTCTGCTTCTTGGTGGCAAGTCCCAGGACCACGGTGGCAGCTTGGAGGTGGCCACTTTTCCGGTCCCGTGGGGTGCTGCCTGGGGTGCCCCTCCGTAACTGGGAGGCCCCGACGCTGAGCTCAGAGAGCACAGGCCTACTGCTGACCCGGCGGCCGAGGGCCCCGGAGGGAAGGCCAGGAGGCAGCCAGCGGGCAGCAGTGATTCATGCCGCGCAGCCTGCCAACAGCAGCCTGCGCAGGGCAGCCCACCCCGGTGGGGACCAGGGTTATTTTTAAAAGTCGGGGAAAGAAAACAACAATAAAAATCCAGAGCTCGGGACGGCTGGCGTGTTTCAAGGCGCCAGGAAAGGCCGAGATGGATTTGGAGGACGGGCCATTTGTTGGGGGCCAGACCAACCAACACGGGACTCGATTCAACTGCGCCAGGGGACGAGGGGCCCAGCCTGGACGGCCTCGGCAGCTGAGAGCTGGGCAGGACAACCAGGGTGGGGCCGCCACGGCCCCCGGGCCAGCCAGATCCAGGGCACCACTTGCAGAGCTGTGGGGAGGAAATGGTGTGGCCCTGGGGGCTGCGGAGCCCTGGCCCTGTGCTGTCCACGCCCCTCCGTGCCGGGTGGCGACTCCCATTCCCCACGAGGAGGAGGAGGAGCCGACTCTTTCAGACCAGGGTCGGCAAACCGGGGCCACGTCTGACCCCTGCACGTCCCCTGCTCTGGGGACGTGGACTTTACCGGGCCTCGTCCCGGCGGTGGCTGCTTCTGGCCGCCAAGCCGAGCGCTCGCTCTGGGCTCCCGCTCTCCGCCCTGCCCACGCGCTGCGTCCTGACCGCCCCGAGAACCGGTGTCTGCCTCCTCGCCCCTGGTGGTGCGCGCTCCTTCATCAGGGACTCCCGGGTGCCGAGGAGAGGCAGCGCTTAGGGAGGCCCGTGGCCGGCCTCCTCAGGCCTCTCGGCCTTGCCCTCCCAGGGTGCCGTTTACCTGAGGGTCCTAACGAGCACGCGGCCAGGGCTGGGCCTGGCACTGCCCACAGCGCTACCCAGCCGCTTTTCTCCACAGGGAAGGGGAGAGGGACACGGCCTGGCCTCGCCCTGTGAGTGGCCAGCAGGGCTCAGAACAAGGGCCCTTCTCCGGGCCACGCTCTCACACGCCCACCCCAGGGGAGGCCCTCCAGGAAACTGCTCTCCAGAGAGACCGCGGCAACGTGTGACCAAGTGAGAAGAAAACAAAAGCCAGGCGCCAGAAAGTCACCAAGGGGCGTGTGGGGCAGGGACAACTCAGGAGGGGGCTGGCCACTGGGTGAGGACGTACTCGAGCCTGTGTGCAGTGCTGAGGGCCAGCACCATGCACTGCCCTCTGGCCACCTCGGGCCCTGGCCTGGGCGCAGTGTCGCGAGAGGTCAGCTCCCGTCCACCAGCGCTCTGCCCTCCTGCCGGAGCTCGCTCAGTCCAGGGCAGGGCAGGGTGGGGCAGGCCCAAGCGCCAGGGCACAGGCTGGGGACCTTCTGGGCGGCGTCGGGCATCCTCGGACGTCACCCACAGTGGTGGCTGCTTTGGCCCTAGGTCACCCCTTCTGCGAGAATCCCACCAACCTTAGGCGTTTTTAAAGAGGGAAGGGCCCACGGAAGCCCGGACACCACCCCTTCCACCAGGGCTGTGGGGCTGGTTTGTCTTCCTCCTACGGGAGCACGGCGAGAGGTCAGGGTCCTGCTGATCCGAGACCCACAGGGCCCGAACCACCGCCTGCCCTCCTTCCTCAGGATGCCAGGGGTCCAGGCCACACCCGCCCGCCCGCCCGCCAGGAGCCCTGCCTGGCCTGGTTCCTGGCCTGGATCCCAAGCCCTCTGTGATGATGGCAGCTACCGTGACCCTACCTGAGGCCCCGACAGGCAGGCGGCTCCTCTGCGCCCTCGCTGGGAGCACCCCCGCTGGGAGCACCCCGCCGCCTGAGGCCATCTTCGCCAGGCCCCGTGCCCAGGGGGGCAGGAGGGCGCAGCAGCTGCAGCCACGCTCGCCCAGGGATGGCCACCGACACGGTCCCCCGCCTGGCCTCTGCAGGTGTCAGGTCAAAGGTGCGTCCTGGGCCCCCTCCCCACCTGCCGTGGCCCAGCAACCCCGTGATGTGCTCCTGTCCTCACTTGTGTGCCTGTGACAAGAGGGCCATCAACACATCCTGGGGCCCTGCTGGGGCTCAGGAGTCCAAGAAATGAACAAAGGGGGGTGACGTTCGGGAGCACAGAGGCCGCTGCTCTGCCGTGCCCCTTCCCAAAGCCTCTGCCCTCCTCAAGTGGCACTGGGCCTGTGGTGGCAGAAGGGCTCCCGAGGGGCGCCTGCCCAGATCCCCAGCCCGATAATGACTTCCCTCAAGCAAGGTCCCCAGGGCTGCGGTGGCAGGGAGAGTGACCCAAGTCCAGGCAGGGACAGTCGCCCTGATGCGGCTGCTGTGGTGCTTCAGCCCCAGAGCCCTGCTGCCTTGGAACAACTGAAGGCTGTCATGGGAAGGGAGGAGAGTCTGTGGCCTGACGTCCCCACCTCCAGAAAATACGATGACGTTCCCACGGCCAGAGGCGGCCCGGGTCAGGGGCGTGGACCAGCGAGACCGGGTGGGAAAGCCTGCTCGCGACTCTGGGAGGGAGACAGGTGGGTCAGGAAGCTGCAGGGACATCCTCTGAGAACCTGGCCTTCCTCTGGCTACCAGGTCCTTTCCTTGAAGGGACAGCCTGCCAGAGCCAGTGGCTGGTGCCCCCTGCCCAGTCCCCGCGTGCAGGAAGACAGACGGGAGGAAAGAAGCTGCGCCCACTGCTCAATCAGCTCAGGGTGGCGTGGGCGGGAAGGGAGCCCTGGGTGAGAGGCGGCGGCTCCTCCAGCTGGGGAGAGCCCCTGCCCCCCTCCAGGCACCGCGGCCCTGCCCCGCCAGCTCCCGGGGGCGTCTGGAGGAGGGTGGGCTCCCCGGAAGGCCCATGGTCCTGTGCGGCCCCACGTGTGGCCACGCTACCTGCTGGGAGGCACGTGGCTGGCACGTCCTGAGTCCCTCGGAGCAGCCGGGCCCCCCACCCGAGTGTCCACCTCCGAACCCTCGAGGCCTCGAGTGGCCTGGTGCAGACTCCCGTGGCCTCTGTCCTCTGGGAGCCACATCTCAGGTGCACTGGGGATCAGAGCTGGCAGGTGGCAGGAGCAGCCAGCGCGCCTCCTCCAGGGGCCCCAGGACGCGCCCAGCTCTCCATGCCCACCTGACGTTCAGAGCTTCCACCCGAAACCTGGCCCTGGGCCCTGACCTGGACCAGGTTGCTGACCCTGAAGGGCCGGGCCACTCCACGGGGGTGCGGGACGGGCAGCCGCCAGAGCACCCCCTTCCGCGAACTCTGTTCCGCAGCACTCTTCCTCCTCAGAGGCGAAGACCGGCGCCTCCTGAAGCTCAGGCTGCACCCAGACGGGGTTCAGGACGAGGGCTGCAGTGACCAATCAGCACCCCAGGGAAGAGAAGGCGCTGGGCTGGGGACCGCGGAGGCCGCGGGAGGGCAGGTCTGGCGCTGGGTGGGCGCAGGAGCATGTCGGGGTACCTGGGACTCCGGCTGGCCACAACCCCCTGACCGTCTCAGGAGAAGCACGTGTCCACTGTCAGTGCAGCTTCCGGCGGAACCTCAGACACCCCACCGCCCCGAGACACCCTGGGACCACACTCGGGGTCCCAACACGGGGTCCAAGACCCACCGCTCTCTTGCCCGAGACCCCAGGGGGGCCACACACCCTACCAAAGCAGCCCCCTTCGTCCCTGGGCAGGGAGTCAGTGGAACATGAAGTCCTTGAAACACGTGAAGCCTAAACATTTTTTTGGAAAAGGCAAAAGGAAATGGGGGGAGGGGGAGGAAGAGCGAGCGAGAACCTTGCGCGTCAGAAATGCCAAAGGCGAGGAGGCACCTCCTGAAGACGACGCTGCCCGGAAACCCAGGGGCTTCCAGGAGGCACCGAGGCTGCTGAAGCAACCGTGGAGGCAGGATATGACCAAATGACCCTGGTGGGAAGCAGGACAGGGTGGCCGTCCAGCTCAGGCAGCGCCAGCAGGACAGTGGGCCACGCAGGGCGGGGAGCCGGCCAGGCCTAACCGGCTCAGCTGCCACAGGGCGGGAGCAGCAGGCTCCCTCAGAACCTGGGTCCCGCGTCTGTGGGGTCCACGCCGCACCTCACTGTCCCGGGCTCACCTGGGCAAAGCCACGCCTCTCGGCTCTCCCAGCAGATGCAGAGGCAGGCGCAGGTTCGCCCAAGGCCAAGACCAGGAGAGCGGCAGAGCCCCTCCAACAGCCTGCCCACTCCCGCCTCCGTCCTCGACCACAGGGACGCTGATGGGCGGGACGGGCGCTGGCGCTGCCCTCGCCCGAGGAGATCCAGCACACCAGGTGGACGCGGCCAGGGCCTGCCCGACAGGGCGGGGCGCTCTGGTCTGTCTCTGCCCTCCCCGGGGTGCCATCCGCTGTCTGCCGGTCAGATGAGGGACCCGCGTGTCACCGCTCTGGGCGGCTCTGGTCCAGCTGGGTCCTGAGCGCGCCTGGCCAGCGCTCACCAAAGCAGCTATTCCGGAACTCTCCCTCCTCGCCGTTGCACGGGGAGAGCCCGAGTCCACACGCGGCGGAGTGAGAGGCGGGACTGGAGCGAGCCCCGTGGAGGTTCTCGGGTGGCCAGGAGCCTCAGACACCCCGTGGGCTCGGCGAGAACTCAGGACAACCTCGGAGCACAGCCAGGTGGACAGGCAGGCCTGGGGCTGCTGCCTGGCGGACACTGGAAGCCACTGCACAGCGGGAGGCGGACTCCGCGCGAGGCTGTGGAGGCTCTGGTCTGTGGCTGGGCGGACTCGTTGCTTCTGGGCGACGTGCGAGGTGGACAGAGCCAGTCGTCCCACAGGGAGGTAGATGAGAGCGTCCAGGGTCCCACGGTCCCCTGGGCGGGCACGGCCCAGGGCCTAAGCCCTCCCACGGGGGCCTGCCTCAGAATTCCCGTCACCTTGCCACGCCGTGGCTGGGGACTAGGCCTTAGCACAGGGACCTTGGGGACGTGTGGGATCCGAGCCACAGCATCTTCTTCATCGCACACCTACTAGGTGCCGGCACGGTGCCGGGTCACCGCTCTCGGTGGAACCCGCGGCCTGGGGTTCTGCGTCGGCAGCTCGCGTTTTCACAGAGACGGTGCGGAAGGGAAGCGGGCGAGCTGCAGAGTCCACGGCCAGCGGCGGCCAGTCTGCAGCTAGGACGTGTGCCTGCCAGGCTGAGCCACGGGGACAGGACTCTCCCGCAGGGACGGGTGGCAAACACAGGGTGCGGGCCACCCGAGCAACCTGGGCTGCTGCTGCAGGAAGCAGCGGAACCCGCGGCTTGAACACGGAGAAACAGGCACCGTGTGTTTGCCTGGGTTTGTCCACAGACACCACACGCTGCACACGTGTGCACGCAGGGACCTGTCTGCGAGAGGGTCCTGTCCCCGCTCCAGCCAGAACACCAGGCATGTTTTTGGTCGTCAGGACTCGGTAAGAGGTGCCAGTGACATTCGGGGGACGGAGGCCAGGGTTGTGGCACCACATTCCACCACACGGAGGAGAGTCTGCCACCAGGCCCCCCGGCCCTCGCGGGCGCCGAGACCCGGCACCCCGGCAGCAGGTCTCTCCCGACTGGAGGAAGGAACTCAAGGCAACGCTCTAAAGGGAGAGTCGCGGTGCCCAACCGGGGACACGCTCCACCCCAAAGGCCCGCAGGCCAGACGGGAGGACTTGCGTCACGACACACGTGCACTACGAGGGGTCTTAACCCGCTGATGAGATGGCCCGAGTCCACACGGAGACGGAGGAAACGAACGCTGTGTGTGTGTGCGTGTGCGTGTGCGTGTGCCCGGGCCACAGGTGGGTGGCGAGGAGCAGCCCCTCCCGGGAGCAGAGCAGCGGCCGGGCAGCGAGGGGGACCTGGGCGGGCAGGGAGGTCTCCAGAGCCTCGAAGTGCCCTCGAGAGAGTCCCTAACGGCAAAACGAGGGACAGCACCTTCGCGGAGAAACCTGCCCGCACGGCTCAGGGGAAGATGGAAGAGGACAGCGAGCCAGCGCGAGGCCGGGTCACCACCCGCCGAGACCAGACAGCGGACGAGAGAGCGGCCAGCACTTCTCGAGGGCGACGGTGCCGCGACACAGAATAGCGGCCGGGGTCTCCGGCGCGCGAGGCACTGCGCAGACAGGAGACTCTGCAGGACTCGCCTCTCGTTTCCTAAGGACATTATCTGCATAAGGGCAAAATTCTGAGAGGTCCGCCGGTGGGACGATGAGAATGGATCGAAGCCGCTGGGCTCTCTCCATGGAACTGTGGGTTGAAAAAAGTCTCTTTTTTTTTTTTTTAAACTCTTCAACAGTTAGGGGCGAAGAAGTGCCACTTTACCCCCACAGAGCAGGTCTTGGCTCGGTGGTTCAGAAGAACCCAGCCGTGTGTGCGAGAGCCCCGACCAGGAAGACGGGCGCGTCCGGGGCCCCCTCGGCTTCTTAGTTTTCTTTGCAACTTTTCTCTTTTGGGGGGTTTTAAAAAATATTCACCACCAAATGTTCTGTCACCCACCCCGGCTCTGCCACGTGAACCAGGGACAGGCCCGGGCACGTTCAGGTAGGCACAGAGTCCTTCAGGGGCTTTAAAAATAAAAGGCACCTCATGCAGAGCCACACTGAGCCTGGCTGTCCCCAACACCTCGCTGTCCTGACCCCGACGCTCCGAGCAGAACACCAGGGCCTCGCACGGGCAGCTCACCAGGCGTTGGCACGTTTGCTTGTTTTGCCAAAGATCCATCTCAGGCCAGGCACAACTGCCACGCTCCTCGGACGGAGGCCCAGGGCCACGTGAGAGGCCCCATGGGTGGCTTTGACACCGGTCCCGAGGCGAGGGACTCTGGTGTGCTCCTCTGCTTCTTGGCCGGAGCTTTCTGCGTGCCTACCATGTGTGTCTACTATGTGCCAAGCTCTGGTCTAGGGGTGGACGGAACAGAAATGGGAGGCAGAGCCTCCTCTGCAGGGAGGCCCACAGGGGAGAGCCGGGCCCTCAGACTCTTCTTCAGGGCCAGCGGGAGGTCAGTGCAGTGTGCAGTTTCCCGCAGCGGGAGGCTGACGGTGCTACCTCGCATGGTGGCCTCACTGTGGAGGGGACATGGGGAGAGACCATGAAGGCTGGGAAGGAGGGGACAGGAGGACATCTGTATCAGGCACAGGAGGAGGTGACTCAGGGGCACTGGTGGCCAGGAGGCCAGGTGGCTGCGGTGTCCTTAATGATCCGAGTGGAAAGGGGCGAATGTCGCGCTGGGCCACAATGCCCTAAGGACAAAGGTGACCGGCATGGGAACGTGTAGGGCTCAGGGAAGAAAGCCCGCTTCCTCAGAGAATCCTGGCTCCGCACCTGAAGAGAAGGGAGCTCCACCAGACCCAGCCACGGCCGGAGCCGTGCCACCCGCGTGGGTACCGCCCGCAGTGACAATGGCCTTATGGTTTAAATGGCTGGGGAGAATCCCACGAATAACATTTCATGACAGAAAATGACAGAACGTTCCATCACATCCTGAAAATAAAGACTGACTGGAACCGCCCGGGCCACTTGGTCACCTCTGTCTCCAGTTCTGCTCCGCAGGACAGACAGACTGCTCCACCTACAAAGTGGGCTCCTCACACCTGCCCCACAGGGAGCGGCGTCTCGCCCTTGGCTGCAAAAGCGAAGGCACGGTGGCCATGCGCGCAGCGCTTAGGGACGCCAACAACAGGGGCTCCTATTTAGCTGATCTGGTGTCACTGGGACCCAAGTTTCTAAACGTCCCTGAGGCCATCTGGATCCGCAGCCAGGCTCCGAGGGAGGCTGGGGGGCTGGTGGGGCACAGAGAAGGCTGCGGCACTGAGACTCGGGTCGGGGCCTCTACCCGGTGCCGTCTGTGAATCCTCGACCATTGAGGAAGATGGCTTGAAGTGACACTGTAGGACCAGTCTGCTCAACGACAAGACAGGTGGCCTCCTGAAGCGGGCGCACTGTGCCAGTCCGAGAGTCTCTGCCCCTGCTGTGCATCCCCAGGCTGCAGCCAAACCCAGCGGCTTTGACCCTTGATCGCCACGTCCCGCCCGGTGGCTGCGAGCTTCTCACCACACACGGGTTCAAGTTCCTCCAGGTGTGACACTCAGGGTTTCCTGTGTGGCACCTCATCTTTTCACCCCTCGTGTGCCCAGGGTTCTCAGGAGACGCGTGTGGAGCGGGCACACAGGCATCAACGCCCCACGACGGATAAGGACACTGAGGATCCGGGATCGGTGACCAGCGGGGACTCCCCTCCCCAGGCTCCTCCTCTCTGCCCTGCCTCCGGGTGGAGGCAGACTTCCACCTGGTGGAACCGTCGCTTGACCGTCAAAAGGGGTGCGTGGGAACTTAGCAAGGCGTTTGCACAGGGTCGTCCCGGAAAAAGAAAGAAACCCTGGATGCTCTTCCTAGGGGCACCGCATGGGGGATCTGCGGGGCCACTTTTGGTGGCCGCAACGCCCAGGAGTACTGCTGGGTTTACTGGGCAGCAGCCTCCCCTGTGAGATGCCCCAGGCGCCTGCCCGTGCCGTCCGCACCCCGCTTAGGACACGAGCCTCTGAGCTCGCTGCTGCCTCCGTCACCGACGAGGCCCCTTCCTCACGGACCTGAGGATCAACCTCAGTGTCCTGCACGCCGAGGGACATTCACGCTAGAGGCAGGCAGCACCCACGTTGTGACAACCCTGTGCGACTCTAGACCATGGCTGTGCGTGCCCTGACAAGGTCCCGGCTGACCGCTGCCCTCTTCAGCTCCCTGGTACCGACAGGCAGGGAAGACCCAGGCCAGTCTCCAACACGGGGGAGCCAGACCCGTGGTGCAAGGCTGGGTGGAAACGAGAGCAACGCACAGCCTCTCATGGGGTGCGCGACGGTGACACTCCAGCAGCGCTGTGCGTTCGAGAGCACCCGCGGGCCCTCACGGAAGGCAGAGGGCGCCTGCTTCCCCGTCGCTCAACATCTGCCTCTGGAGCCGCCCAGTTTTTTCATACTTCAAAACAAACGAATTCAGCCAACCAAACAAGGAATTTCAAGTGCTTAGGAGAAAGGCAGCGATTCCCAGCCTTCCTCAGGCCCCTGCCCGCTGCACAGCCTCTGGAAAACACATGGGTAGCGGCTTATACTACGATAGGGGCGGATCTTCAGGGAAGATCCGCTGCACTTCAGTTAGGCAGGGGGGAGGGAGAGGAGGGGCCGTCACGGAGGAGGGCGCCCGGCTCCCGGGCCTGCGCCACCCACCAGGGCGCCCGGCTCCCGGGGTCTGCACTACTCACCAGGGCTCCCGGGCCTGCGCCACCCACCAGGGCGCCCGGCTCCCGGGTCTGCACTACCCACCAGGGCTCCCGGGCCTGCGCCACCCACCAGGACTCCCGGGCCTGCGCCACCCACCAGGGCTCCCGGCTCCCAGGGCCTGCGCCACCCATCAGGGCTCCCGGCTCCCAGGGCCTGCGCCACCCACCAGGGCTCCCGGCTCCCGGGCCTGCGCCACCCACCAGGGCACCGGCTCCTGCATCTGAGCTCCTTCTCCAGCGCCCCGCTCCTGCCCTGGGGGCTGCAGCCACGCAGCGGGGAGCCGGGAGCCGGGAGCCGGGAGCGGTCACCTCGCTAATTCAGTAAATGAACTCTGACAAGCCTAAATGGTTGTTTGGATGGATCCCCTCTCCTCCCACCTCCCTGGCCGCCCGGAACCTCAAATAAAATAAATTAAATAAAACACGAGACACCATCCGGGTCTTTTACGGCCGCCTTCTCCAGCAGGAGCCAGGAGAACGCTCGAGACGCTGGGCTGGGGCCGGGGTGGGGGCTCTCCTCTCCTCTCCCACCCTGCGCGTCCCCCTGCCTCGCCGGGCAGGGTGGGCTGGGCCTGGCCGTTATTCCGCGGGCGCCACGGCGTCGTCAGCCACTCGGAGGCGACGGCAGCCGCTTGCACCTTGCTGACAGCTGCTGTCAAAACACCCTCACAGGCGGCAGCGCGATAATAACGCGAAAATGAGACACAAACGAGGGACCCCTCACGAGTGGGGCGCGCTGCCGCTCCGCGGCCCACTGCTCCGAGCGCGGCGGCGACGCCTGGGGATGCTGGAGGGAAGCCGCAGTGAGCGTGGGGACATGGTGGAAAACACAGAGACCAACCGGCCACACGGACGCTTCTGCCAGGAAGGTGCCTTGTCCCTTGAAAGGGGACCCAGGACTTGGGGGTGGTCTGAGGTCATCCCCGAGGGGACACGGCCACTCCAAGATGCGGCAGCTGGGATGGCGCCTCCCCCAGGAAGCAGCTGTGGGGGCCTGCGGTGCACCCGGTGCCAGGCTGCTTCCCGGACAGCCCTCGCCTGGCCGGCCCTCCCGCGCCTCTGCGGGGCTGGCTGTTTCTGTCCAGCCGACTGTTTTCCAAAACCCTGGGCTGTTTCTCCCACAGGGACGTCAACGTTAGCACGACTTGTTCAGGAAGGCACAGAGAAGCCCCAGGGAGCAGCGGGAGCCGAGGACGGCGTCAGCACTTCTCCACGGTCCCCGGGGGAGGGGGCTGGGCTGCAGGCACGGGGGCTGGAGGGAAGGGCGGGCACGGTCCTCCGCGAGTGGCAGAGAACACCCTCGCCGAGAGAGGTCAGGGGACGCTAAAAAGCAATCACTGGACCTTTGTCCTTTGATGTACAAGCTCTAGGTCTGAGGCTGCCGTCTGGTGATACTGAGAAGTCACGGTGGTGGCGCAGGCCGGGGTGGACAAAGGCCATTCAGGAGCTCTGTCGACGTCAGGCAGAGTGCGACCGTCCAGGCTCCTGGTCCTCACCTTCTCGACTCCCGCAGAGGCCTCTGCGCCGCCGCGTCTGGGTGGGGCCAGCATTCAGCCCGTCTGGTTTGTGTGACAGTGGGCATGCCGAGTGACCGGGCCCAGGGCACCGCGTCTACTTCCCACAGTGAAGTCCCCTCAAGGACGCAGCAGCCTGAGGAGCTGAACTCAAGGTGGAAGGGCCAGAGGCCCCTGCAGCCCACGGACAGGGCCTGGCCTCCTGAGCCGAGGATCGCAGGCCGGAACCTGGCCGGGGCCTCACAACCAGTGGGGAGGCCTCGGCGAGTCACCTCCCCTCTCCGGGGCCGCCTCCCCCGTGCGGTGGTGACACTACTCCCTGCCCCCGAGGGAGTGCCTGCTGGCGGGGCTCAGGGTGGCGCCTGGTCCCCCCTCGACTCCCCGGACACGCCGCAGGTGTCATCTCAGGGGCAGGACAGGAACCGCTGGGAGCAGAGCTGACTTGCTAACAGGGAGATGCCGAGGGTGCCACCAGCAAAAACCTTCTGCACCTACAGTGTCCCGCCCTGGACGCACGAGAGGCCACTCGATCCTGGAAGGGGCTGGCGCTGGACACCAGGGCTGCGCGGCTGGGAAGGTCACAAAGGCCCGCTGGGTCCTGGGCCTGCGTCACAGCACCGGGGCACGCCCCCGCCCGGGCCACCGTCCCCTTGGGAAGACGCGTCCCTCCTCCCGGGCACCCTTCACGCCGCCTGCTGCTCCCGGGGGCCGCACCCCGCCACCCTCCTTGCTGCCTTCCCTCGGGCCAGCGGGAGCCCCTCCCTCAGCAGCCTGGTCTGTGGAGCCCCCAGCCCTCTGGCTCCCCACGGGCACCCCACCAGGAGCACCTCACGGCCTTGGCCTGTGGTCGACAGCCCCGCAGCGCGACCTCGGCAGGTACGAAGGCCTCCGCGCCCGATGATTCTCCAGGGTGAAACTCTGGAGCGGGGTGACGGACTGGAGGGAGGGGCTCCATCTGTGCTGAAGGCAGCCCCCCGACCATCTGAGATAGAAAGGGGCAGGCCTGGCCGCCCCGAGGGCTCGCGTGTGGGCTGTCCCCCGAGCTTGGTCACAATGTCACAGCGCTGAAAGGTGGGGGTGTGTGAGGAGGAGGGACTGCGTGCAGGTGACCGGGTCATGATGACCTTTGCTGGGCTTGCGGGCAGGGGTCTTGGTAGCAGATTACTGTCCCAGAGGGCAGGCTGATGAGTGGGCCCGGCTCCTCCCCACTCTTGCTCCCTCTCACTCGCCTGTGCCTTTGACAGATCCCTTTACACCACGCGGTGATATAGCCAGATGGCTCTCCTCAGCATGCTGGTTCGCACCAGGCTACCCGGGCCCTACAGCCCCCAGAATCATGAGCCACCTAAACCTCTTCACTTTATAAGTTCTCCAGCCTCAGGTATTTTGTTATAGCAATACAAAGAAATGGAGACAGGCTCTTTAAACTCAAGTTAAATTGAAATTCAGCTCCTCAGTCATAGTAGCCACATTTCAAATGCTCAAGAGCCATGAGGGGACAGAGGCCTGCTGTACTCAACAGTGCAGATGGAGAACATCTCTCTGGAGTCACAGAGTTCTCAAGGGGCAGTGCTGTACTTGGCACACATGACCGACTCAGAGCGCAGGTGAGATCAGCTCAGCCTTGATGACTGCCACGGGGAACCCACCTGGACCCAATCTGGCACCACCTCCCTTCTTTCATGCCCCCTATTTCCACCACCTTCACTTGTAACATTGTAAAAATCTCCAGCAACGCATCATCTGTGAGGCACTGGGTTCAATCCTTAGCACCACATAAAAATAAATAAGATAAAGGTACAGTGTCTATCAACAGCTGAAAAAATTTTTAAAAATGACTCAGAGTCTAACCAAAGTCATCTTGTGACTTTTAATACTGCATGCACACAGAGCCTTATTTATGTAATTAAAAAATATGTAATAGGCATAAATAACATATATACACAATGTGCCTGTTTTATATATATATATATATATATATATATATATATATATATATACTATTGAGTAAAACATATTGCAGGAGAAGCTTTATTAATCTTGATGTTTTAGGTGTCAAAATGTAAACAGCACGCCAGGTGGAGAAACTCAGGCCGAAACCCATCTACCAGACCCCCTGGGAACTCTCCAAGGGGGAGGGATCACTTTAGAGGGCTGTGTGGTAGATGAAACATTAGCAGGCACTAGTGCCTCTTTCCATTTTTGCTTTGGTTGCTGGGGAGCTCAGACTTCAATTTTGAGCCCTTAACTAAAATACTCCTCAGTCTGTGGGTGTGATATACCTTTCTTCTAAGTAACATTTTTCTCAGATTCTGCATGGATGATTGAAGGTGTTCATCATTCTGGAAGCAGCTAAGACACCCCCTTGCTGACAGAGCAGCGTTTTCCTGAGAAGGGAGTATGTCACACACCTGGTCCTCCAGATGAAGGTCCAGGCTTGGACTTGGAGTGGGAGCCACTTCCGGTCTGAGGGCTGGGGGAGTGAGGTGTCTACACCTATGCAGAGGATGATTTCCAGCTGCAGCTGAGGCGGCCTCACCCCCTAGAAGTCCCTGGGCTTTCTGACGCTGGACAAGGTCAACCCTCACCAGGGCAGCAGTCCGGACAGCGCTACCCAGGCCTCTGTCTAGCACAGCTGGTGTCCTCATGATGACCAGGGCCAGTGTCCTGGGTGGTCAGAGATTCAATCACACCCTGTCAGCCGCCACACTGAGCATATATCTTACTATTTCCGATTCCCTGGAACTCGGCTGTGCATGGAGCGGAGGGAGATCACCATGAACCCCAACGGGGGAGGCCTGGCCCTCGGCTGGGCTGGGTGAGTGGGCACGACGCCAGCCTGTGAGCATGGCGAGGGGAGGAGCCGGGAGTCACACCAGACCTGCTGCTCCGGACCGAGACTTGCACCACTCGAACCCACAACGCAGCCATGAACTGCTGCAGGATCCCCGGGACGCGGGGGAGGAGGGGGAGGCCGGGCTGGGTGAGGGGCGGCAGGAAGTCGCCCAGACACCTTCAGAGGGGCCCGCGAGACGTCCTGTCTCCACCTGCACACGCTGTCTCCACACCTGCCCCTAGGAGTGCGGAGGTGCCAGGCAGGCACAGCGAGCTACAGCGGTTTCCCTGGGGAGCAGGGCGGAGCCAGTCTGGGGGCCCTCCGTGGAAGGCATCTGAGGCTTAATTTAAATTTGGGAGGGTGGCAAGCAGGGCTCCTGCACGCTAAGCACACACTCCGCCTGGGTTCCACAGCCCCAGACACACAAAAAGCAGAAAAAACATTTTTTTAAAATAAGGAAAACATTCATGTTTTAGTTGTACCCCTTAATATTTCCAAAATGGAAAAAAAAAATCCCAGCTAGACATCCACAAACACCCCGTACGCGCCCCTTTCTCTACGTGATCACACCGCGGCTCCCCGTGTGCGCCCCTGTCTACGGATGCGTAGGAGACGAGCGGGTCCGAGGGCGCCGTGCGCTAGGTGCCCGGGTTTCGGCAAAGGCGCAGGTCACAGGCTGAGCTACAGCGCTGTTGCTGCGTGTCACGGACGGCCACTGTGGCATTCTCACTCGCCAGTACCTGCAGGACAGAGTGTTCCCGTCCACCGGGGGATTAAAACCCAGAGAACCACAGAGACTGTGGGCCCTGGGCCACGCGGCTCCCCCCATGGGCGTGGTCAGCTCGCCCAGCACAGGAATAGCCCGGGAGCGCCAGAAGACGGCCCCCGCCGTGCGCAATGCTCAGGGCTCCAAGGGTCTCAAGGCTTAGGCCTGGCAGTCCGCCCTTGGAGCTCAGGCTGTGGGTCCCCCTGCAGGGGAGGAGCCGTGTCCTGCCCAGGACCTCAGGCCTGTCTTTGCTGGGGACACTGGTAGGCATGGACATCCCAGCAAATCAAAGGCTCTGCGCTGAGGTCTCGTGCTGGGGGAGCTCCCGAACCCCTTGGAGATGCCTGCAGGGCGTCTTGGGCTGCGGCTCCCCAACTGGTTCTGAGACGCAGGAAGCGTCCATTTTACGGAAGGGAGCGGAAGCGGGGCGGGAAGGAGCTGGGGGCGCGCTGGCACCGCGCAGCCCTGACCCGCAACGGGGAGACGCAGAAGCAGCAGCAGACCAGCCCTGGAGCACAGCACCGTCTCCCGGGCGCGGCGGAGCGGGACGTCCTTCCCTGTTCACGGAGCGCTGACTTTGTCAAGCGCTTGGTCGCAGGCGCCACGCCTGTCTCGCCCCTGGAGGTGCACTGGCGCCGGGCGCCTCACATGGTATCCCTCCGCCAGCAGGAACACCAACCGCGCACAGCAGATCGCAGCCTCTCGGAGGGACGTTGCTGCTTCCCTCCAACATCTGACACGCCTGCAGGGCGGTCCTTCGGTTCCCTGCACCCCAGATGCCCGGCCCGAGTCTGAGAACCACCACAACAGCTAAGGGCTAATGGCTTCATTTTTATTGTCTTTTTTCTTCATTTTTTACGACTTATTGCATCCTGCAAGTACTTCCTGTGGCCTCCACTTTACAGATGCAGACACTGAGAGCCCGCGTCTCAATGACTTGGCTGCCGGTGACAGCTGGAGGAGACAGATTCAAAGCCACTGATCTGCGGAGCTCCCAGGGCCGCCGTGTTTGGTCATGTGGGCTGCCACTCCCACAGATGACAGTCCTGAATCACCAGCTAACAGCTGGTGTTTGATTTAGCACAAAGCCTCCAGCTTTAACAGCTCCTCTCTCCAGTGAGCAACCTCTTACTTTGACTTCTATGATTACGCCACCGGAGCCCCTGGCCACATCCCATTCCAGGCAAACAGACTGACAGGCCATGCTAAACAGCGCCAGAAGCTTCATTTAACCTTCGTGGCCAGCGAGCAACGCGACCAATTCCAATAGGTGAACTGCATCAGAATCGGCAGCATTTCAACCATAAGTGGGTTTGGCAGCAAAAAAGATCTACAGGTCTAAGTGGACCCAACAAGTATCTTGGACCCAAAATTTGGACAAAGGTAGAGCCAGTCTAATAGAACAGCTTCTCTAATTAGGGCCTGCTGCCTCAGATATATTTGTGCAATTTAATGTTCGTGTGCATGTATGTGAAGGTCACAGTGGGGCAGGGCTGGGGGGGAATAGCTATTTTTGGAAGGGTAATTTAAAATTTCCCATGTTTCCTTACACGGTCCCGTTTTCAATATGCACGCATGCACGCTGTGTATCACAACCAAACCGTGATTAGACTTCGGTGCCTGACCTGGATTTGGGCAAGGCGTGGTGACGTCCTAGCACACTGGACTTTCAGAGGCCCTGCCGGTGTGAATACACAACACGGCTGGGGATACGCCGACCTTGAGAGATCTGTGCTGGACCAGGTGGCGCGCTTCCCGTGGCCGAGCGGCACTACGGCACGCGGAGCCTGTCTTCACAGGGCCCAGCTTGCACAAGAGCTCAGTTAGCCGGGCGGACTCGGGAGCTCTCTCCTCTCCCAGTCCCAGGAGGAACTGCGTATCCACTACGGACGCCTTCAAGGAAGCCGCAAGGCCTACCGCCATTTCTAAGGGATCGAGAGACGGCGATGTGGAACCAGTGACGGGCGGAGACTGAGAAGCCAGGGACCTGATCGTGCTGGACTGGCAGAAGAGGCCCCCCCCCCCCGGCAGCGCTGCCTTCTGCAGCACAGCGCCCACATAAAGCCCCGCTGGAGGACGGACCTGGACCTGAGGCCACGTTCCTGGTACTAAAGCCCACGATCCGAGTTTAGTTTCTGCAAAACAACATCATCTGTCACACTAAAATCATGTTGTTAATTTGAATTGCATTGATTTTAAATTTTGTACTTAACTTGAAAGTGTGTTTTGCATTTACAGACCTAAAGAAGTGTGAGCAGGGCTCGTGAGCTGACTCTGAGGGCCACCCGTGTACACGGTGAGCAGCGTATGGCCTTAGGAGGTGCCCCCACGGAACACGCTCACTCCGAGCCCGGCGTGGGGGGGAGCCCGCGGGAGGCACAGGGAAGCAAGGTGACTCTCCTGGGCTCAGCGAGGGCTGGAAACCGCGCCTGGTGCCTCTAGAAGCTGGAGGTGCACTCGCTCTGCCGGCCTCACGTGGCCAGTTCAGCTGCTCACCTGCTGTTTTATGATGGGCACCCAAGACCACCGTCCCCCGGTGAGGACTAAACGGTGCCAACCACCTGCCTCGGCCCTCGGAGTTTCACCCAGCTGAGCCTGTCCAGCCCCCACCAGGCCGGCCCACCCCTTCCTGGAGCTGCTCCCGCTTCTGTGACCCACCCCGCCGGGTCCAGACCACCTCATGAGACGCTCAGCTGAGGAGTGGCTGCTTATGTAGGAGGCGGTGTGGGGACCGCGCTGTGGCCACGGGGACGTCTGCAAGCTGTGCCGAGCCCGCTGCCTCCCAGCACCCAGGATGCTGCGGACGGGGCCACAGTGAGCCCGGTCAGTGAGCTGCGAGCAGCCCAGACAAAGCAGAGGCCTTGCAGCTGCAGACGGGCGCACGTGCACCGTGTGGAAGCCGTGGGAGCGGCAGCCGGAGGGGGGACGGGCGCACAACGCCACCCTGGCCCTGGGGACCGTGTGTCCGCCTGGGGTGCCCATTCCACCGTCTGAGCTTGTCGCCTGCCTGGAATCAGTCTAGGTGTGGAGTGGAGGGAACGTCGGCTCGGGAGGTGGAGGGAGAAGGGGCCCCCACGGCTCTCGTCCTCCTCCACTCTCGGGTTCGTTACCAAGCGCTTCCAGGAGGGCAGCCAGGTCCCGCACGCCCTGCTGGACTTCCTCCCAGTCGGTCTGCAGGAGGGCAGCCTCCTAGCAGGCGAATCCCAGACTCCTAGCAAACACCGGGCTGCTCACCTGGCAGAGGCAGCTCCCACGGTGGCGGCAGACATCGCTAATCAATGACAAGCCATTTTCTGTTGCTGCTAGAGCAGCCTCATGCTCCTCCAATACAGAATTCCAGGCGGCCGTGAAGGATCGGTTTGTGCTGGTTTGGGAGGCAGAAGCTACCTGCCGTGGCTGGCTTAGCCCAACCCTTCCATGTTCACTCAACAAATAGGCCCAGAGAGGTCATATCGCTGCCCGGGGTCACACAGTGGAGGCAGGGCAGAGCTGGGCTACAATTCAGACTCTTGCCTCCTTAGCTGATGCACAAGTCACTGCAAGAATCACACTGGCTCCTTTCCAAGTCGATAGCCGGCTTCTGATGATCAAAGGACAAGGACAGGAGGAGCAATGGTGACTCAGGTGACCTGGGATCCACCCTGAACAGGCGGTGCTTGTCCTGGTTGGGAAGCAGGGACGTGCTGCCTCTGACCTGGGGGACACGTCTGAAGGAGGAGCAGGATCACTAAAGACGAGATGCAAAGACCCCGGAAGAGTCACTGCAAAGTGAGCCACTCCAGGGAGGAGCTGCCACCCAGTGTGTCCCCAACTCCTCCGGATGTGTCCGCATCTTTCATGCAGGAAGGCAGAGTCTTGGAAACACGGCTCGTGTGCGCCCACCCTGCGGCCCAGCCAGGGTCTGGAGGGATGAGGAACTGACAGACCTGTGGGTCCTCGGCTCCTGGAGAGGCCCGGAGACAGCCACTCCCCCTGGCTCCACACTGAGCCCGGGCAGCTCAGTGTCCTGCTGCTTCACGGCGCCAGGTTCGAGCACAGCCACCAGGCGACCATAGGTCCTGGGCGCACTCGCACGCAGGTGGCCCTTCCACCCCTGCTCGGTCCGTCTGTACCTAAGTAGCGGCCCGCACGCGTCGTTCAGGCATACGAAGCTGGGTCCTCTGTCTCTGGGTCCCCTCCCCAGCCGCTCACCCGTGGTAGCAGAGTTTGCTTCCTCCTGACCACAGAGCTGACTCCTGGGGCTGCCCCCAGAGCCTCCTCCATCCCCCCTTCTTAAAGCCACAGGAACACGCTTTGTCGGGGCGCCAGGGAGGGAGCCAGCCTGGCCCCTCCATGGGCAACTCCTTCTCCAGCACCCGTAATGGGCCGGGCTCCCCGCTGCCCCTGCCTCCTGCTGAGCAGCTGCCCTGCGATCTTACAGTCTGGGACTCACTTTTGAACCTTTTTGGGTGATAAGATCCAGGGGCGTAGCCACTGAGCTCCTTCCCCGCTTTCTGCTGTTGGGACGGGGTCTCACCACGCTGCCCAGCTGGACTCAAAGTGGCCATCCTGCCTCAGCCTCTCAGGTCTCTGGGATGACGGGCTGCACCAGGGCACCCAGCCTGGACCTTTACTGGTAGGATGATTCTGGATCTCCAGGGGTCTAGGCGGGAGAGAGGCTGTGTGTGCCTCCCGGCTTCCCTGGGGGCACGTCTGACAAGCCGGGCACGGCCTCGCCCTTCCGAACCTGGACCAGGCCACCAGGGTGCTGCAGCGTCCCAGCGTCCCGCAGGCGCCCCCGTGCGGGTGGCGCTCCAGCCCCAGACACCGTGACAGTGGGTCCAGGCAGACCAGGGGCTCTCGGGGCCTCACGCCCGCCCTGGCTCCCTGACCTGGCGCCTCTCGTCGGTCCGCCCTCTCCTGCCATCGTGAGTGTTACCTGAAGGACCTGGCGACCTGCAGTGGCCGGGTGGGTGCTTCCACTCTGGTGATCCTCCGGGAGCGCCCGGCTGCTGCGGGGCGACGGCTTGCTCACCCCTGCCAGCTGCACTGGCGACCTCAGCACGCGCCCGCCAACAGACCCCGGGGCTGTCTGCAGCGCTGGGCCGCCGCAGGTGACGCTGTGGCACCGCTGCTCCCGAGACAGGACAGCCTCTCGTAGGGTGGCCCGGCCAGACTGTGGCCAGCACCATGGCCCAGCGGAGGCCACGTGGTCACCTCTAGCCAACCCTGGACCTCCAGCCGCCCCGACGTCATCTGCCAGCTGAGTGACCCTGACCTGCGTCCGGTCTCTAGGATCTGCCCCATCTGTGCTACTCTGTGGAGGAGATCACGGGACGCGTGGCCTGTGTGGCTCCCCTCGCTCGCCCCGCTACCGGCACCTCTGCTTCTCACCACCAAACGGCCTCGGCTACGGACGGGCCGTGAGCCTCTGCTCGCTCGCCAGGTGGTGGACTGCGGGTTTCCGTGGGCGGATCAGCGCTCCTCTGGCACGCACGCGCCAGGCAGCAGCTCCAGGTCTGCGCTGGGCACCGCCGCTCCTCCCAGGTGGCTGTGCTGACTGACCTCCGCTTCCATCCCAGCAGCACTGTGCGAGGACCCGGCTGGCCCGTGCAGCAGCCTTCCTGGCCCCGCTGCGCGTACGCAAGCCGCTCGGCAGGTGCGTGGAGGTGCACTGGTCTAGTCCATGCCAAGCCGGCTCCAGGGAGCCCCAGGTGGTGGTGGGGGTCTCAGCCCTGCAGCGTCCCGGGAGGTCCCGCCCGCAGGCTGTCCGGCCCCAGGTCCTCCGCGGATGGTGAGTCGCTGTCTCTCCCTGCTTGCAGCAAAGGCCAAGTCCGGGTGGGGCAGGCCAGTCGGGATGAGCCGTGGTTCTGCTCAGCCGCATTCCACTGCTGGCTCCCGGGAACCTGGGGGCCAGACTGAACTCCTGATCCTTCTCCAAGAGGGGCAAGGACCCCTCCACTCCGTCCTGGGGCCCTTTCCTTAGTGGCACTGCGTGGCGGCTGCCTTGCACGCCCTCCTTTCCAGGTGGCCGTCCTCTCCTCAGGCTGCTGAGGTCCTGTAGGCTGAGGCTGGAGGGGCCGTGAGGCCGGCCGGGCTGAGCTCACCGTAAGCAGCGCGCCGAGGTCTGCGGCCGGCTGGGTCTCGGGACCGCTGAAGACAGGCGTGCTGAGGGGCTTGGCAGCACAGGAAGGGGCCCAGGGAACGTGTCGGGCCGCGGCCAGGACGGAGCCTCTCGGGGCCGAGAAGCTGGGAAGTCGACCGACCCTGGGCTCCGGTCCCCCAGGCCTGCTGGGAGAGCAAATGAGATCCAAAAATACCAGGGGCCAGGCAGGGCCCTGTGGCAGGACAGTGCACACACGCCGGAGGCCACACGGGCAGAGATGCACCAGGGGGTGGGGACAGCAACGGCGGTGGGGAGGGCGTCCAGTGGCCTGGACACAGGCACGGCTGGCCACGACTGTGGCTGGAGGCCCTCTGGGGTCTTGTGACGAGAGGCAGGCCTGGGGAGGGGACCAAGCAGCTCCTGTTCTGCCATGCCCTGGATCATGGCACATGGGACCTAGACAGCGTCACCCCTGGCTCCTGTCCCCGCCGCAGCCTGGTTGAAGCCACCTGTGAATGCACCCCAAGTGCCTGGCACCCACGTCCACTGCGGCCACCAGTCAAGGCCACCGCGACTCACAGGCTCTCGGAGGTCATCTCTCCAGAGCTTCCGCAGACCCGAGGTGGGAGACGGAGGCGGGAAGGGAGTGGGAGGGCCTGCCACACCTCAGCCGTTGGGAGCAAGGACAGAGGCCAGGCTCCAGCCCAGCGTGAGCCTCGGGTGGAGAGTGCGTGGTGCAGACGCAGGGCGGACGGACGGGCGGACGGACAGGCGGAGCGGAGCCGGCCCCAGGCCCTCGCCCACAGTCCCTGACCTAGGACACTGTCCAGGCTGCAGGGTGGGGGAAGTGGCTCGGCAGAAAGTGACGTGGGCCAAGTGACTATCCACGTGGAAAGGAAGCGCCTCTGACCTTCACGCCCGCCACGGCTGGGATCTGCTCAGGACGGACGGCGCAGCCCGCGAGAACCGCTTCCCAGGAGGACACGGGCCTGCTCAGAGCCGGGAGGAGGCCAAGCCTCCCAGCCAGGGGACGGAACCACAAAGGACGACGTTAAACCAAGAGCCTCCTCGCCAAGGCGCCTGGCGGTGGAAGCACCGCAGGGTGACACACACCCGCCACGGGACTGGGACCGGGACACGTAATGCTGGGGGGATCAGAAAATCCCAAGAGCGCGTCGGACGCCAGACAACCGCGTTCTAGGACGACGGGCGGGCGCTCGAGCAGGCCTCGCTCGGGAGCGCGACCCGGTGGAGCCTGAGCCATGGAAACACTGGCTTCCTCACACGCAGGGGCAGGGACGAAGGAGCACGCGTGGCAAAGCCAGCGCCCCAGAACGGCTGGGGACAGCAGGCGCCTGGACCCCTGCTGGGAGGCAGGTCTGCGCACGCCTGTCCCCCGCGGCTGCAGACGCGGGCAGGGTGAGGAGCGTCCGCCCGCGGCTGCTCCTGGGGAGGCCCCCTGGCCGGGCGGGCTTCCCTCTCAGGATGCCTGACCCCCGCCGCCAGGTCGGGCGTCAACACGGGCCCAGCCGCGCCTGCCCACCCGGTCTGCCCGCCGCTCCCCACGCACGCCTTTAGCTCTCCACTAGGATGCACGTCCCCTCAGAGAGGCCCTCGCTGACCACCCAACCCGAGACACCTGTGACCCCAGAGCCCAGACACAGAGGAGGCTGGGCGGTGACGGGCAGAGGGCCACACAGCTGCCCGGGGCCTCTGCGGGCCTTCTGAGGGGTGCCCCCAGCCTCCCCTCCAGGCTTCCAGAGCCTCGGGGGTCTGCGCCTCCTGGAGGCAGCACTAGGCCGCCCCACTCCACGCTCCTGGCTCACCCGTCCTTCAGGGCCTCGCATTCAGTGCCCTTCTGCTGTCCCCCACTAGACCCCACGTGCTGCAAGGCGGAGGCTCGGCCGTCCCGTCCCCGCTGCCTCCCTGGTGTCTCGCCAACCCTGGGCCAGCAAACACCAGAGGGCCAGCCGCCACCCGTCCCAGCACTGTGTCCACTGAATGAAGATGAAGCCCTCCCTCCACCTCGCAGACCCCAGGGGGCAGGGGCAGGTCAGCCTCTGAGGGCTGGAGCCTCCTCCCAGGGCCCACAGGCTGCGGCTCACTGTGACTCCTGCACTTCACCAGGGGTCAGGAGAACACCCCGCTGTGCAGCTGAGCACCAGGGTGGACCAGGCCGCTCCGCCCGGACCCCAGACCCTGCAGGGATGGCTAGGTCCGCACTCACTCAGTCTGGGGCGGGCCGGCTGTGCCCACGGAGGCCCCGCGGCTGGACCTGCAGCTGCAGGCTGCTCGGTCCCTGGGCAACAACCCTGTAGTGGCAGCGCCCAGGCACAGCTCCTGTGTGGGCCGTGGGTCAGATGGTGGCCGGCGGGGCTCGGGGGCAGGCGCTCCGTCTGAACCAGGGAGCGAGCGGAGACCAGAGACGGCCCCTCTGAACACAGGACAGCCGCTGGTCACCTGGTCCTTCCAATGGGACGTCCACACACACTCCTGCAGGGCCCCAGGTGCAAAAGCCTCTGGGGAACACGCTCGCGGGGCAGGGATCACCCGGGACCCCACCAAGAAGCCAACCTCGCAGACACCCACCGATGTCCCGTGGGTGCCACCTGACTCTCAGTGACTCCCTGTGTCTAGGGGAGCAAAACACATCCCGCCAGCAAAAAAGGAGGGCGGAGGGAGGAGGAGAAATGGGTC
Source organism: Sciurus carolinensis (assembly GCF_902686445.1). Classification (NCBI taxonomy): domain Eukaryota; kingdom Metazoa; phylum Chordata; class Mammalia; order Rodentia; family Sciuridae; genus Sciurus; species Sciurus carolinensis. The sequence continues at coordinate 137,731,220 of NC_062220.1, read as the reverse complement.
TGGACTGGGCGGGGCGGCCTCCAGCCGCGCAGGGGACGAGGAGCCCCGTGGAGAGCCCGCTGTGCCTGTCCACGCTGCTGCCCAGGCCTTCTCTCGCCTGGCGCTGGCTCCGTGGCCTCCGGGCACGATTCCTTGGGGGCACCGGCTGGGAGCTCCAGGGCTGGCCTTTGGCAGAGGGTCCCACACCTCAACGGGCCCCGCCTCCTGCGAAGAGCGCTCTCGGTACAGCCATGGCCCAAGGAGCTGACCAGCACTGCCCCGGAAAGAGGGAGCGGCCTGGGTCACACGCCCACCGGGCAGACCCACCCGGCACCCCCGCTGCCCCAGAGCCGCCTGGGGCTCCCATGCCCTTCCCCGAGGGGCAGAGCCGACAGCACACCGGGAGGCAACATGACACTGGACAGAAGACAGCTCCAGAGACCCCCTGCCTGCCTGGTGGCCTGTCCAGCTGTCCTCAGGCCGAGCCTGCGCAGGGAGGCAGGAGGAGCAGCTGACGCTCTCCCTCCAGTCCTGCAGGAGGGGACGCCGAGGCTGGCTGGCGCCTACACACTCTGGTGCCCCTCGTTCTGATCCTTTGGTCTGCAGACCAAAGTGACCACGTGATCTGCAGAGCCTGGTGCAAAACGAAAATTCAGGGCCCTCGTCCCAAAACAAAGAACCTCAAGATGGCCAGAGTGGAATGTCAGCCGAGTGCGGGGCCTCGCGTGGCTACGTGGGTCACCTGCCCAGGAGGCCGGCCCTGCCCAGAACCTCCTCCGTGGAAGAGGGAACCGCTGCCTTCCAGAACCAGGGCTCAAGGCTGCCCCAAGGAAGGCCACGGACACAGGCGGTGAGGCCTCCAGGGCCTCCCCTGCCCCAGGGCCTCGGCCACAGCCAGGGGCGCAACACTCCCCGAGCACGCTGAGCTGCGGCGCCGAGGGACCAGAGCATGGGGACGGCCCGGCCAGCCTGAGGCCTCCCAAGTGACCGATCCTGGCCACTCTGTTCCAGCATCACCGCGTGGGGCCCTGGTGGGGACGGCCATCATCTAAAACACGGGCAGAAGCCAGACCTGCCATGGGAGCTTCGGCTCTGCGCTCAGGAGCCTGTGCCTGAGGACAGGTCCTGGAGCGTCACCCGCACAGGGCAAGCCCAGCAGCCGCTCTGCCCAGGACTGCGGTGCAGACGGGAAGAGGAAGACGGCACAGCGGCAGAACGGGCGTGCCCCAGTCCTCCCCGCTTCTCACTCAGGGACCCAAACAGACCTGGGCCTCGGGCACCTGCCCGGGGCCTCGGCCCCTCTGCCCTTGCTCTGGCCGTGGGGTGAGGCTCTGCTCACGAGCCTCTGTGCGCCAGGCCCTGGCACAGGCAGGGACACACCCCGTGTGTCCCCACGCTGCCTTTCAGCAGGTGGCAGGGACAGAAGAACCAGGGGCAGGTTCCCTAGAGCTGGCCCTGGGACAGGCTCAGAGGGCAGCGTGAGGGCAAGACAGAGGGCCCAGGGGAGGAAGGCAGGTGACCAGGATGAGTGCGGAGCTCCTGCCGGGACGCGGCCCGGGTGTGGACCCCGGCTGGGGTCTGCGCCCCTCTGCAGGAACCACCCACCTGCCCTCCTGCTGTACCGGGTGCCTCGCAGGCACACGAGCAGCCACGTCCTGAGGGAAGGGGCAGGGCTGGGCTCCAGCTGGTGTCCCTGCTGGGAAGCAGAGCTGAGGACTGACCACGCAGGCTCTGGGGATCAACGACGGACAGCAGCCCAGGCCCCACTGTACATCTCCACCGAGGCCAGCCTGTGGGGACAGGGCTCGCGGACGGGGGACCCTCACCTGGGGGCACAGGCACACAATCCAGGAGGGAGGGAGGGAGGCGGAGGCTAGGTGGCCCAGCACACAAGACCCAGGGTGACCCCTGCACCAGGGGAATCAGGCGTGCCCCATGGTGAGCTTGGCGGGGTCCGACGCAGGGGCACTGAGGCCCAGGAGCCAGCGGTGGAGAGGACAGCTCCGCTCCAGCCCGGCGCTCCACGGCTGTCCACCTAGGCTCCCCACGGGGCGGGCCCCAAACCACCGACAAGGACCCAAGGAAGCGAGGGTCCACAGTGCCTCTGGAGACCGGCTGGGCAGTGCCAAGGCTGGGCTGGCTGGCGGACGGGTGGACCGTGTGGTCAAGAGCAGCAGAAGGCAGTGCCCCGGGAGGCCAGCTGAGGCCCGGGCCTGGGGAGCCTGCGACCGCCGGTTCCCTCCACACACACTGGGCCGCGGAGGGCCCAGGTCTGCCCTAAAGCAGCGGCACCTGGCGCCCCCACAGCGCCTGGTAAAAATGACAGGCTGGCTGAGGTAGTGTCCCCTCCCAGACCAACTGGGGGATGACGGCTCCTTCCAGACCCCGGAGGAAGACAAAGGGCAGCAGAGGAACACTCCCGGCCTGGCTCTGGTCGGACCACCTGGAACCCACGTGCGGTGCGGGGTGTGGTCCCCGGCAGGACGCTGCCCTGTCTCCAGTCTCCCTGTGGTGTAAGGGGCGGCCACGTTCCTGCCTCCCAGGGCCAGGTGTGGCGCAGGGACAGGGCACAGACCCACCAGCGAGAGCGTGCCACACGGGCTGGAGGACGTGAGGACAGCTGGTGGACACCCTGCAGGACCAGCCTGACGCAAGGCACCAGACGGCCCCCCAGCCCTGAGGTCTTCCCCTGGCAGTGACCTTTGCTGGCCAACGGCTTTGTCTGAAATCTGGGGCTTCCCTGGACAAGCCTCAAGTCCCTGCGCAGGCTCGCAGCGACCCCTGCTGTCCGCCACTCAGAACTGCCTCAAGTCACCAGCCAGCGCCGACCAGGAAAGAAGACGGTGCCCGGAGAAGGGCTGGGTTCCCAGGACCTCGGGCAGGAGACCCGTGTAGCTGCGTCCGCGGACACTAAGTCCCCGTCTCCTACACAGGCGCAGGCCTCCCCTCGCGCACCCCGTCTCCTGGGAGATGAGCGTCACCTGAAACGTGCTGCAGAACCAACTGCAACTCTCACCTCCCAGGGACGTTTCCTGATCAACACGCGGAGCTTAGCAGCTCGTTTTGATTTGGCAGGTCTCGAACTGGACTCTTTAAAAAGCAGAAGCCCGTTAAGGCAGGCAGACGCCAGGGCCTCACCACGCACAGGGCCCCGGAGGTCCTCACGCAGGGAAGTAAGAGCACCCAGCCTGGGACCCCAGCCTGCCAGGCCGACGCCAGGATCACCCCCCAGACCTGCTGCGCGGACCAGCTCCAGCCAACCACGTCTGGTTTTGCTGCGGCCAGCGTGGGGGAGAGGAGGGGGAGGGGACGACAGGCGTGTCCCGAAGCGAGGCCCCAGCGGCTCCCGATCTGTACCCCACACAGGGCATGCGGACGGCACATTGCACACAGGTGACTCCTTCTCGTCTCCAAAAGGCGGCCTCACCTGGCACCTGAGGTTTACCTTGCAAGATGCCAACTGATAATTCTAGGGGACTCTGCTCTCCTTATCGTCACACAGACAGTGACAAGCAGAGATTGAAAGACCAGGCCTGGAAGGGGCCCCTACATGGTCACCCACAAGGTGCAGGCCCCAGGGCTGCAGGTCCCCAGAGCACGCTCAGACCCCAGCCAAGCCTGGACCTTCAGCTGACCAACTCCTCTGCAGTCCCACTGAGGGCCAGCAGGTCTCTGCCAGCCAGGCCTGGGGACCGCTCTGCCTCAGGCCCCCTCACACCTGGCGTGATCAACCTCTCCCTCCCGCGGGGCCTGGCGCTGGGTGACACCCGGCCAACCCGAAAAGCCCAAGCCACGTACCGGGGACGAGGGGACAAGTGGCGGCCTGGGGCAGGCTGGCTTTCCCTGTGCAGCTTGGAGTCAGCTGCTGAAGAGCCCCCTGGGGTGGAGATGGCCAGCGTCTCCTTCCAAGGGTGGAGGGAGCCTGTCTCAACTCTGGGTTCCTGTGTGGCCCTGCTACTAGGCCCAGTGTCCCCGGCTCCCACCTGGCTGGCCTCTGCCGCGGGGTGGTCTGCCTGCCTCTCAGCAGGGCTTCCGGTGAGGAGCCACTGACCCTTGGGCCCACTGCCGGGAGTGTGCAGAGGCCCCTGTCTGTCATCCAGCTCCGGGCAGGGCCCACACGGGTGTCTGCAGGCGCCAGGCGCTCTCCACTCCCCAGTGGGGACGTCTCAGCCCCGCACTCCCGGCCTGCCGCAGCCGTGGGGTAGGATGGGACACCTGGCTGGCCTGATTCTCCCACCTGAGGAGGACCAGCTGCTGTGACGTTTCTGAGATTACAGGCGATCAATCAAAGGCTTCAGAAGACGGCCTCTGCGAAGCCGCGGTGCTGGCCTGCAGGGTCGCCCAGGGCCAAGGCTGCCCGCCCACGGCGCGCTCACCTGAAGAGCTCCCGGATCTCCCTGCGGTCGGCCTGGAAGGGGATGTTCCGCACCAGGATCTTGGACGTGGTCTGCTTGCGGGGAAGCTGCTTCTTCCGGGCAGTGGTCAGGGCGGGCCTGGCGGGGAGGGGGAGGCAAGGGTTACCTGGGTCGACCGCTCTGGTCTTACACTCGGGGGTGACCAGGAAGTGGGGGACGAGGCTGACGGAGGGGAGAAGGCGGTCTCCCCCAGGTGACAGAGACCACAATCAGAGTCCCCAAGACAGCTGTAGTGTCCAGTCGACTGCTGCTGCCCGGCACCTGAGACTCAGGGCTGTGGGGGACGAAAGGAAGGAGCCCACAGGGAGCGGATGGCTCCCGGCCACGCCTGGCCTCCGTTTCCCTCTCCAGATGTGCTGGCCCCTGCTGGCCCCAGAGGCCTAACGGGGGTCCCAGGTGTGGAGCAGGCAACCCAGGCTCAGGGCCGCCCCAGTGCTGCCCCTGCCTGCAGGGCTCCTTCTGCTCTGAGGGGCAGGGAGGAGGCCAGTGGGCGGCGAGCTAACAGCTCCGTGCGCACGCCAAGCCGGACAGGCCAGATCTGCGTGACCTCGGGCGGGTGCTCAGTGGATCAGCGTGGCCACGGGGTCAACCTCATCTAAATGGAGGGCTCGGACAGTCCTGGCTACGTGGGAAACGTCCAGTCAACAGCGGCTCCCGTCAGAACATCCTGGCCGCTCCTCCAGCCTGCCTGCGGCAGCCCCGGGCTCCTGCCAGCTCGGCCCTCCCACCAGGGCACGCGTCCTCTGCCGGGCGCCTCCTCCTCTGCAGCATGCTGCCCAGCATGGCAGCGCCAGCCACGTGTGGCCAGCTCAGTCTAGATGAAGGTGGACACGACACAGAACTCCCACCCTGGTGGCCGGGGCCCTGAGGTGGCCTGCGGTGGCCCCTGCCTCTTGTACTCGTGCCCTTGTGCGACCCCCACCCCGCCCACTGCATCAGGCAACGGTGCAGCTGAAGAGACCCTGGACACCAGCTCACAGGAGGCTGCTCCCGGCTCCAGCTCTGTCCTGGACTGTGCTCTGTGGACATCGCTGCCATGTTGGAAGGACACTCGAGCAGTCCTGGGGAGAAGCCCCGTGGTGAGGGCCTAGCCCGGCCACGGCCCCCTTAGAGGCTGAGTCGTTCGTCCCAGCTGGGCCTTCAGAAGGCTGGGACCCTAGCTGACATCTGACTGCACCCGTCAGAGACCCTGCGCCAGAACCCGGCCAGGGGCCCCGGTCTGACCACAGACCCCGCCTCCTGGGAAGCTGTGCGGTCCTGGGCGGTGTCTCGAAAGAGGTGACACAGTGACGCCAGAGCTCAAGGGCTTCCAGGCACACGTGGCAACGACACTGGGCCAGCCAGCATGACGCGGAGCCTGCACCCCGAGGGGTCCTGGCAGCAGCTTACCCTAGGACCTGAGTTCCACAAGGAAACGCCACCCGGGTGCCAATAGAGGGTCTGGGGAGCCAGGGCTTCCCGGGAATTTGAATGAAAAATGACGCTAACGCTGGCCAGGCTGCAGCAGCTGGCCCTGGAGACAGGACACTGGAAAGAGATGCCACCCGGCTGGGTGCCCAGACAAGGCTCTCCCGCCAGCTGCCAGGCTGTCCTGAACAGGCCGAGCCCCCACCCAGGTCACCCATCCCTAGATAAGAACCTGGAGCTCTGGGCTCGAGGCCTGGGCTCTTAGGCCCCCTGGGGAGCCCCACTAGCTTCCCGAGGCCCTGCACCAAACCTCCGCTCACTAAGGGCGCACGGCCCAGCCCGACAGAGACGGACGCGGAACCCCAGAGCTGGCCCGGGCTGGAGTCACACGCGGCATTAGGAACAGAGACGGGGGAAAACGTAGCGGCTCCCGGTCAATATTCACTGGCAGCTGATTTACTGAACCACCACGATAAGTGGCCAACTTGCTGGAAATTACCACATAAATACCTTAAAGCAGCTGGAGGACCGTCAGAGGCAGTCACCTACACCAGAGGCAGGGAGACGGCAATGACGCCGAGGATAGTGGCCCACAGCGGCACGGGCTGCACACCGCCATCAGAAGCCCCGCGGCCGCACTGGCCCACAAGGACGTGCACGCGGACAGCAGAGCAGAAGGGAGGCTCTGAAATGCCCTCACCACCCCAGGACCCCTGGTCACTGGACAAACTGGTCAGCCTCACCCGACACCTACTGAGTCTCCTTCAAATCAACTGGGCACTGCTGTCCAGCGCCATAAAACACAGGCGCCAGGCTCAGGGCCTGGGGTTTAGAAAAAGCGTAACGACCGGCACCGCCTGGTTCCCTGGGGCGCAGACAAGGGGGCAGGTGAACGCCAACCTTGATTGGAAGAGTCCCAAATGGGCGAGGGGGGCAGCTGGAAAGGACACCGAAGAGCTGAGCCCCTCTGGATGGCCAGCTCCAGGGACAAAAAGCCAGGAAAAGGAGGGGCGCTGGAGACTCACCTGGTGGCTCGCTCTGAGATGCGCACTTCCAGCTTGTGGCCGTCCACGACGTGACCCTGGGAGAGAAGAGAGCAGGCTCGTCCCTGTCCTCAGAAATACCCACCCGTGTCCTTGTCTCACAGAGCGCAGACCGTGGCTGGAGTGGAGGAGACCCGTGTACCGGACAGAGGGGTCGGGAAGGCAGGCGCGGAAGGGCGTCCCCAAGATGGCGGGGTAAGAGCCGGGCAGCGGCCATGGCCACAGAGCCAGGCTCCCAACGCTCCGAGTCCTGCGGCAGCCTCGACCTTCACAGCACTCAGGGGCACAGGCTCGGCCACCCTTTAAAAGCATCTGCAGGTACGGGGCCCTTCCGGTGTGGCCGCAGAGGGAGCTGGGGATCCAGTCTGCAGCTCCCCAAAGCCCCGTCCCGGCGCCCTCACCTGAAGCATCAGTCCCCGAGGTGGAGCTGGCGTCTGAGTGAAATAACCCAACAGTCCCTCCAACCCCCAGAAAATACAGCCAGGTGGCTCTGCGTAAGCAGTCCTCGGCCACGGGCACGCGTGTGCACGGCTGGGGCTGGGCAGTGTGCTGTCTGCGAAGCAGTTGAACTGAACCTGACCTGCGTGCTAGAGGAAGGTGACCACAGGCCCGAGGAGCCGGTCTGAATGACCGCACCGTGCCCGCGACAGTGGGAGCTCCGGTGTCTGACCAAGGAGCAGGAAGTGCTCCTCCCTGTCCTCGGCCTGCCCGGGCCTGGCACATGGGCCTCAGGGAGGGAGCTGTGGTCACTGCCAGCGAGGTCGGCCCCAGGGGTGGTACAGACCCCCGCATGTGCTCCCAGCTGCGCGGCTCCCTCCTGCTAAGGGACCCACTGATCCTGGACTTAGGGCTCAGCAGGAAGGCCCTCCTCCCTCTGCCGTCAAACACTCTCCAGTCCTCCCACCGCGTTTGCTGCCATCCCTGGCCCAGCGAGGGTTTCCTGCCCACCCTCCTCTCATCCCATCTCCACACGGGGGCTGGACACTGTCCAGAGCACAAATGAGACCCTTCCCCGCGTGCTCCCAGCCCTCCGACAGTCTCGCCAGCCTTCAGGCTGACATCCAGTCCTTTAAGTGCCCTGCAAATCCGGTCCTAAACACCTCTACCTCCCCTGATGCCCGCTACACACTCTGCTCTGCCAGCTGCCCGCGGGGGCTTAGTCCCCTGACTCCCTCGAGTCCCTGACACAGGCCCTTTGCACGTGCTGTCCTGTGCTCCTGGACGGCTTTCCTTCCAGGTCTCTGTGCAGGTGACTTCGGGTGGGCAGTTGTCAGCTCAGCCATCTGCTCCTCAGGGGCTCCCTTTGCCCACCCAGTCCCAGGCGGCTCCGCTTCTGAAGTCATGTGATGGCATTCGGCATGACCTGGTCTCGTGTCTGTTCGTGACCCCACTGCCCGTCTCCCCACCAGAGAGAGGAAGGGTCTCCCACGGTGCTGTCACAAACCAGGCCCACGACACAAGTGTGTGGTGGAATACGTGAATGAGAGTGGCCGCAGAGGGCTGAGAGGGTCTTCATTGCTTGGGCATCGTCCCCGGAAAACTGGTGAAAGGACGGGCCGGCAGGCCGTGAGCTCAGGGGTTACCCCGGTTTCAGAGGTGACGGGCCCCGCATGGACCCTGGCTCGCAGCCCGCTTACCTGCAGCTGCTTGAGGGCTTTCTGGGCTCCCTCCGGCTTCCGGTACTCCACGAATCCAAACCCCATGGAAAGCAGCGCTCCTGGAACAGGGCCCCCGCGGAGGGAGCACAGTGAGCAGGGCTGGGCTTTGGCCCCTTTCCAGCCCCCACGCGCCTCAGCTCCGGGCCTGCCGTTCACAACTAGCTGCCCCAGCGAATCCGCCGCCGAGGCTCGCTGACTATTAATTAACAGATGACTGACGTGATAATTAACTCCCTAATAGGATCCCGCCTTCCAGAGGGAGCGGGAACGGACGGGGCTGACCACGGCTCTCCAGCAGGAGCCTCCCCTGGACGGCCCCGCCACGTGGCGGCACGAGCACCCAGGGCCGCCTCCTGGGGCCTTTCTGACCCTCCGACCTGGCTCCTGGGTGTCGGGTCTGAAGTTCTGATGGGGAGGGTGAAGGTGCCCTGGCTCTGCCTGGTTCCCCCTCCGAGGCGGCAGGAGGTCAGAGGGCAAGAGCTACAGCAGCCTCTCCAGGGTCTCGGCTTCCTGACCGTGTGTGCGTCAGGCGTAGAGGGTAACGCTGGGGAGTCCCACGGGGTGCCCCAAAGCACAAGGTCTCTAACTGCACCTCTGCCTCCCCGGCAGAGCCCTGCGCCTGTGTTTCTATCCAGAGGCCGAGGGACCTGGGCCAGGTGCGCTAGGGAAGCTCACGAACAGCCCAAACGCGGCTCGGAACTGCAGGGGGCAGGCAGTCCTGTCCCAAGGTGACCATCAGTTGGCCATCTGAGCAGAGAGCTCTCGTTTGGGGGCAGAAGGCTGGGGGTGGTGGGCTGGTGGCGTCTGCCCCGAGTGCCAAACGTACTCCTGAGAAAGAGGAGCTCAGCCGGCCTCCGACACGGCAGGGCCACACTGCCCGGGGGGCCGGTCTCTGCCCGTGGGATCGGCCCACAGGAAATGCTGGCCTGACTGCGGGAGAGGCGCATGCTGGTGCCAAGGGCCCAGCTCTGCTGGCCCCCCGTGTGCCAGTTCTGCACGAGCTCTGCCCACCCTCTCCTTGTGCCCTCAAGGGTCAGCAGCACGACCAGCTGCTGCACAGCCCCCGTGCCCAGCCGTCCTTCACGCCAGCCCAGGCCGAGCGCGGCCTCGTCCCGCTGTGCACAGCTGGCCAGACACCACCGAGCTCTCCCCAACGCCTGGCCGGATGGCAAGCTCCCGAAAGGACAGGGGACACCCCAAGAGCTGCTTCCACACGGGCGACGGGTGGCAGGCGGTGCGAGTGCTCGCAGGGCGAGGACAGGCTCCCAGAGGGCAGTGTCCCTGCGGCCTGGCGCACCTGAGGCCAGGGACCTCTAACTTCACGTCACAGCGTCTGCTTAAACCCTCGGCGCTTCCCCCAGGCCGCAGTGCACACCCCTGCCGGCATAAAAGCCACTCCCTGAGCTGGAAACGGCCTCCCTTTCCAGGGCACCTCCTGCCTTGCCTCTGCCACCAGGCTGCTCGGCCTCCCTGCCTCCAGGCCCACTCTGAATTGGAGACCCTGCCACAGCCCTCCTGGCCCTGTGCTGAAGCCACCAGCTCACGTCCCCCAGCTACTGCAGGTGCCTGGGGACAGGGACCACATCTCTGGCACTCACTGCCTGGTGGCCCAGGCCAGTTAGGGAGAGAACGGGCAGTGGTCACTCTTGACTCACGCTGCACCCCACTATTTCTGCGTCCAAGGGCTGCTGCACGGGGTACGTGGCTGTGATAAAGGACAAAGGACATGTCCTGGCTCATGCTCTACAGGGAATCAGGGCATGAACAAGGGGAGTCCAGGAGCGTCAGAACAAGAACCAGGGCTGAAGGGAGAGGCCAGGCGGTCTCTGCCTGTCCACTACCTAATGGCCAGGGAGGTGCAGATTAATGACGTGGTAGAATGATCTGGAAGTTCTACGTCTGGGTCATTTCCCTTGGAACTGAAGTGGGAAAGCCTACCATCAGTCCTTGCTGTGTCTGGAAGGAGTGGGGAGGAAGGACCCCCGGGTGCTGATGGTACCCTGCCCGCCCACGGGGTGCACAGCTCAGGGACCACGTGGCAGCCTGCGAGGCTCTGGAGCCCAGGAGGCGTGGGCCTCTTTCCCTGCGCAGCGAGTCTCCGGGAGAGAGGAGAGGCTGCTTCAGACAAGCCTGGCCGCCCTCCCCGCCCGCAGGCACGGTTTCTTCCGGAACCACTTCTTTCTGGCCAGATTTGCACGGGTTACCTGCTTTGCTCTTCTTCTTGGACACGGAGCAGCTCTTCACGGCGCCCACTTTGGAAAACACCTGGAGAAGAGAGGATCACGCAGCCCTGACTTCCGGGGCCCCCGCCACCTGCGCGGGAGCCTCTCCAGTCACCACGGGCGCACCCGCAGGCACAGGAAGCAGGGGCAGAGCTGACCCCAGGAGCTGCTCGCCGTGCACGACCTGCGCCAGGCCCTACACCTTCCACCCACCTAGTGACCCCAGAGATGCCCTCAGACGGGCAGCCAAGGGCCAGGGCTCAGGAGCTGGCAGTCGGGGTCACAAAGCTGGACATGCTGGACCTGGGCCCGGGCTGCTGAGCCACTGTGCAGCCTGCCGAGCTGTCCTCCCACGTCTGCCCACAGAGACCCTGGGCCATTCGAGGTGGTGAGTGATGCCTGCTCCAAGTGAGCTGGCCAGTCCCCGGGCCTCTGGAAGCGGCAGCGGGGCTGCTTTCCTGCTCCACTTACGGAGGGAAGAACTAGGCCTTGGAACAGCTGAGAGGTCTGCCGCAGACCCAGGAGCTGGCCTTAGTTCAGGGGCACGGAGGCTACTGACCCAGGCCCGACCTCTGCACTGTCCTCTGCGCTTAAAGCCAAAACAGCTCTAAAAAACTGAAAGTCACACCCTACGTTCCCCTCCGTCTCCTGCCTCCCTCAGAGCCCAGCTAAGGCACCCTCCACGTGGCTCTGGCCTGTCTTCAGTACCAGAGACAGGCAGGTGCTCAGTACTGTCCACCCAGTGAGCGGCGGGCAGCAGGGGGAGCGGAGACCCTCACACCGGCGGCAGACTCCTGCTTCAGGCGCGGGCCCTCTACCTGGGGGATCTCACTTGTCCTAGTCAAACCTTCAAAACAACGTGATGGGAACGCTCCACTCACGCCTGTGTGACAGCCAGAGAAACCGAGGCACGGAAAGGCTGCAGGGCTTGCCCATTAGCAAGGAGTGAGGCCCGGATCCAGGCCCGGGAGGACTGACCCTGACCATGGCTGCACACTCAGGTGCTGTGATCTGGGTGTGCTTCCCCACGGTGCTCTCATGGGCTGTGTGAGCTCGGGACACTGAGGCGACCTCTCTGAAGCTCCATCTCCCAGCGGAACTAGATGGTCCTGGCTGAGCCTTCTAGCTCCAGGGCCTGTAATTCTGAGGACCCCCTCGAGCTGCCATGTGAATCTCTAGGAAACACTGATCCCATAGTGACGTCCCACACCACGCCAGGAGTGACTAGGACAACACAGGACCAGAGCTGGCCCGACAGGCTGAGCCACGGGCCTTTGAGACACTGCTAGGGTGCGCCTCTAAAGCCAAGTCACATGGTACCAGTGCTTCCCAAGGTGCACCGGGGCCCCTGGCCATGCTGCCTGCTCGGCTCTGGGCCTCTCCACTGCTGTGGCTGTCCTACACGGCACGGAGGTGGGGCCAGTGGACACTGCCTCTTCTCTTGAACCCACTATAGAAGTTTGGAGCTCAGGGGACCTTTTGAAAGGAAGGGGAATCAGATTTCCATCCTCTGGCCATCTCCCTTCCAGGACGAGTTCATGGCTATGAGCTGTCACTCATCCATTGAGCAGGAAACGTGGCGAGCGTCTGTTCTGTGCGGTGCTGGATCCACACAAAGCAGCGCCTCCGCTGGGGAGTCCCGTCTGGGGAGGCGGGGAGCCCGCAGACCCCATCCTCTGAGCGGGAGGGGCCCCTCGCCCACGGGCTGCCATGCTCACTGGGCACCTGCCAAACCCCTGCCCGGAGCTCCCCACTCTGCCCCCCTGCTCTCCTCCCACAGGAGCGACTCGCCCCACCCAGACGAGCCGGGTGGGGCACCCCACTATGTGTCCCGAGGCCCCATCAGGCCACGCACGGGGGTGGCGGGGGGCACCGACTTCCGGGCCGCTCACCAGAGAAGCAGCTGGGGAACTGTTTTCAAGCGCACTCAGAACACAGACCCCACGCTGACAGCAGGGGTGGCGTGCGGCAGGGTGGGCCACCCACCACCTGAGCCGGGCCGGACCACAGCAGACGCACTGCCCGTGTCGCGGCCTGGAGCGCCCCCACTCCCGTGGATACTCACTTCCCTCAGCGTCTCCTCTGTGGTGCTGAAGTTGAGGTTTTTAATAAACAGAGTGCATCCTGGAAGGCTCTCGTCTTCCTCCTCCTCCTCCTCCTCCTCCTCTTCTGCCTTGGCTGTGGGGGCCTCTGCTTCTTCCCCTGCTGGCTTCTCACCTCCTGGGGTCTCTCCGTCAGCCACTAACCCCATCAAAAAACAAACAACCCCAGTAAGTACATCTACCACCAAAGCCAGGGCCTGAAGCACAGAGCACTGGACCAAGGGGCTCTGCCTCTGTGGCACGGTCAGGAGGGACTGCAGGGGTCAGCAACAAGGGAGAGTGACCAAGTCCCACCGTCTGCCCGTTGCATTTTACTTTTTTGTACTGGGGATTGAACCCAGGGGCACTTACCCACTGAGCCACACCCCCAGCCCTGTTTTGCATTTTATTTAGAGACCGGGTCTCACTGAGTTGCTTAGCACCTCACTTTTGCTGAGGCTGGCTTTGAACCCCTGATCCTCCTGCCTCAGCCTCCCGAGCTGCTGGGATTCCAGACATGCACCACCGCACCCAGATCCTGCTCTGTTTTAAAGAGAATATGCTAGAGATCCAAGCCTACAAGCCCCAGATAGGTCTAGGCCACACTTACTTTAACTTCAAAATAAATTCTTAGGAAACTATGTTCTTGAACCGTGAACGTAAGCAAAATGTTATTTTTCCTTAAAAAACAGCACTTAGCGAACTTTCGAACTGAAATGCATCTTAGGGTTTTGCAAAAATTACAGAATGGGAAAACTCAGAGCATTCTAAAACCCCTGGAATATGGATTTCAAATCCCCCTTGAACATGCATGTGTGTTAAAGTAATTTGTCTACACACGAGGAAGTCGGAGTATTTCATAATAGTGGAAACTGAGAAAACCCACCAGAGTCACAGATAGACTGGCAAGGCCACCGGAGGTGGGGACAGTAGGTCACCACTGAACCGATGTGCTGAGGAACGCCGAAGGATGCTGATGGACCCGGGGAGCTGAAGCTGAAGCCGAGGAGGGTGGTCAGTCTGCTTGAGCAGGGAAAGCGCGCATGCGCATGCAGCCGTGGGAACCGAGGGCAAGGGCGCGGCCAGGCCGTGGCTGCTTCCGCAGCAGCAGACCCGGGCGGCTGCACCTGGACCTGTCACCACTGCTCCTGCACCTCGCCCTCGAGCGTGGCGGGCCCCCCAGCCTCAGGGCCGTTGGAGAAACCCCACGTTAGGGAACCGCGCTCAGTTTGGCTCAACCTCCCCAGTCTCACCAAGTCCCAAGAGCTGGCCTGGGGATGAGCCCCTTCCCCAGGAGAGGCTCAACAGCTACCCCACAGCCCAGGGGTATTCCTCACCCAGCCCACCTTGGTGCTGGGCAGGTGGCCGCCCTGCCCCAGACTCCAGCCCTGCCCCCCAGGCTGGCAGGAGCTCCTGAGGGTCCTGTGGTCCAAGAGGAGCCCACAGGCGTCTCCCCAGCAGCTTCCCTCCAACAGCTCCCACCTGTGCGGGGCCTAAGGGGGCTTCCGGGTGCTCAGACCTGCCCTGCACGGTCACGCCAAGCTCCTGGGCCTGTTCCCTGCCTCTCGCTTGTGGCCTGAAGCTTTCGAGTCCTGATTAGGCGTCAACCGCTCAGCCGCTGAACAAGCCTTCCAAGCCTCACGGAAGCCGCTAGTGACCGAGCTGGATCCCTCCCAGGGCCCAAAGGACCCTCCAGCCCGCAGCTTCCTGGGCCCCAGGCCACAAGGAGGAAAACGCCATGCAGGCTCCTCCCCGCCCAGGAAACAACCAACAGACCCAGCAAGGGACGCCAGGTGTGGCCATCGGTACTCAAGCCCACTTTCAAAGGACAGAGGAGGAAACGGCCTACTAAGGACACAGCGGCTCAGATTCCAGGTCCTGGAGGACTTCAATCAAGGTGAAAGCCAAGACCGTCAGCGGGAAGGCCCTCTGCGTCTCCTGGTCATCCCGCATCTCGGAGGCTGAAGGCCAAGAATGGGCAGTAGATCTGCCACGTGCCGGGACCTCAGCTGGGTGCCTTGGCTGCCTGGCCTCATCCGCAACCACAGAGACCACGTCACAGACACAATTGGGTGGCCTCGGGAACATTCCGGCACCCCAACACTAGATGCCAAGCGGTTTCAGGAAGGCAAGACAGGTTCCCAGGAGACTGACAGAGACTTACAGAGGGGAGAGGCGCGGGGACGGTGCCCAAGAAGGTTCATGGCCAGTGCAAGGGGTAGCCTCTCCTCAGCATGGCCAGCTTCTGTCCCCTGGGGAGGTCAACTCGGTATAGCCAGTTCAGATTTTTGAAAAGAAGAGGAAAACCCAACTTTACACGGGAAAACCCAGTTTTTCCATCTTGGCAACCTAACTCAACGGCACGGGGCTTTTGTGCCAGGCAGGAGCTGGTTAACCGGCCAGCAAGCGGATGCCTCCTTCTTGCTCAGAGACTGGTGGTAAAGACTGACCACCTTCCCCGCTCTGTCCCAGAGGCCTGCCGGGGAGCCCCCGACCCTTGGCAAGGCAGAGTTGACCCCACCCGACCCCGACCCAGGAGCCTGGTCGCAGGCACCGCCTGGGGTGTGGCCTTTGGGTTTAGAGAGAGCCCAGCTGAGCTGAGCAGGCTGGGTCAGTGGGCACCTCAGGCACTGCGCTCAGGAGCGGTCCCTCCCCGGGCAGGTCAGCCGCTCCCAGCCCCGCCCAGGAAGGGGCACTGGGAAGGACGGCTGGCTGGAGGTGAAAGGCGGGCTCCCGTGTGCCCGGCCTTTCCCCAGCAGCGCAGGCCGGCTATCCAGAGACGTCCACACCCTAACCCTTCACGCCCACGACGACATCCCTGCCCTGGAGTGTCCCGGGTCCTGAAATGCTGTGGGAAGAGGGCAGTCTTTAGAGATCTGCTGACCACAGGGGCCTGGAGACAGTGGCCAGGAGGGGCAGAGCCGTGGGACACATGCACGTGGGGACACAAGGCTGTGGGCTTGTGCTGGGCTCTGCTGTGTGCCACCCACGCAGCCTGGAGTAAGTAAAGCCACACACGCACACACACACTCCTGCACTGTGCTGGGCTGTTAAGAAAAACCAGCATCCACTACTCATCCACAGACCTGGTTACTATCACCTGCCATTGGACAACAGCGTGGCTGCCCTGCCAGTGGCCCCTCAGTGCCTGCTCCTAGTTTGCCAGCTCCTGCGACCTCATCCCTGACCTCACTGGCCTCTTCGCTGACGCTCAAGCCTGCCAGGGCCATGCTGACCTCAGGGCCTTTGCACTTGCTACCTCCTGGCCCAACCGGCTCCCCTCCTGTCTTCCCAGGATAGATTTCTGCTTGCCCAGCGTCAGTCCAAACATCCTGCCCTTACCTGGCCACACTAGTTCAAAGGGCCACCACGTCCCTGGTGTCCTCCTCTTTCCAGAGCCCCTAGCCTGTTCTGAAACCACCTTCCTTACTGGTTGCGTCTGGGTCCCCAACTAAAGGGGAGTTCACTGAGGACAGGAGTCAGCCTGACGCAGTCACCCCTGCACCCCCAGGACTGGCTCAGAGAGGACACTCCAAGAACATCTGCAGATGGCCAACGAGCGGAGTGCTCGAGGGGAGCAGCAGGGACAGGCAAGAGCTCAGGCCTCAGGGTTCGCAGCTGCGGGCACATCCCCATGCCCCCCATGCACGTGACTTCCAGAGGTCACGAACCCCAGGGCTTCCTCTTTTCCATATGTGAGTGGGGACCACGGTCAGGGTTGCCTGCAGGGTGACTGCAATATGGACACTGAGGCTGTGCGACAGTCCTGGGCCCGTCCCACAGCCCGGAAGCGACACTGCACCACCAACACTGCCCCTGGACCCTGCCTGTCCAGCTGGCCAGGCTGGCGCCCGGGGGAGCCCTTGATCCCCTGAGGGAAGGTGGCTGTGGGGACCCGGCCCTCCTCCTGCAGGTTCCAGGCCAGCCCTCTGCGTGCAGGGGACAGTGTCCCTGCTGGCCACCTGTGCTCCCGGGCCACCAGGCCAAACCCCACTGCAGCCCGCACAAGGTCCAGGCAGGTCCAGACGTGGCCCAGGGCCGAGGCCACCAGCCAAAGGTCTTTGTAAGAAGTACTTTGCTGCCGGCCTCAACGGGGAGACAAAGGGCCGCGGGAAAGAAAAAAGAAGTGCCTGCGAAACTCAAGCAGATGTTGGCCAGCAGAATCACCAGGCCCGGCAGGAGGCGGCAGCGGAGGGGCGGCTGCGGGGCGGCCGGCTGCGGGCAGGAGGCAGGGAGGGCTTCCGCGCGGCCCCACAATCAAATCCAGTCACGCAGCGCCACGCGGCTTTATTGTAATCAGGCCGCGCCGCCCCTCCAGGCTCCCGCGCTGCGGCCGCCGGCGGACTGTTATCAGTTGCAAGCAGCTTTCCAGGACCCCCCCACCCGGAGCCCTTTATCTGGAGGTGAGGGTCTTGGTTGTGGGGAGATAAAACACGCGGGCCCCTCCCTGGAGACCGGCAGAGAGCAGAGCGAGCAGAGCAGGGCGGACGCTGCAGAGAAGCGCGGCCCCTCCCGCCGCCCCTGCCCAGCCCCAAACGCAGGGCCTGGGGCTGCTGGCTCCCCCCACCTCGTGTCATCCTGAGGAAGATTCTGGAACAACGTGCAGAGGGCGGGTGGGGCGTGGCAGGGGAGAGGGCACAGCTCAGGGGACCAGGGACCGGGGGCTGTGCAGGCAACACAGTCAGCAAAGGAGATGGGCTCCCGGAGGCTGCGGGAGCCAGCGGGCTGCACAGACCCCGGCTCTGAGGCTCCTGCCCGCCGTGAGCAGACACCAGCCCTGCGAGCGGCAGGCCCGTCAGGACCCTCGGCACCAGCCTGGGCCTGGGCAGAAGAGCGTCTGACGGGGTCCAGATGCTGGCGCCGAGAAGACGCTGCTCGCGCCCGAGGCTCTCCTCGGACACGGCCGTGACCAGCCCAGGCGCTCTGGGAAGTGTGGGCCACGTCCGTGTGGTCGCCCTGGACAGCAGCGGCAGTTACGGACGTGTGCTCCGCTGCGTGGACCAACAGTGGTCAGCATGCATCTCCCCATGTCCTCGGGGGCGCCT
This sequence comes from Sciurus carolinensis, assembly GCF_902686445.1. NCBI lineage: Eukaryota > Metazoa > Chordata > Mammalia > Rodentia > Sciuridae > Sciurus > Sciurus carolinensis. The sequence continues at coordinate 137,713,370 of NC_062220.1, read as the reverse complement.
GGGCGCCACCCTCACTGTTCAGGGCCGGAAACAGCCTGAAGGGAGGCAGCTGGCCCAGCCCCAAGCGGGCACGGGTCGGGGACCCTGCCCGCCATCACCGGCACGCATGGCCCGCACCCCAGAAGCAGCACCTCAGCGTGAGGACGTGGACTTGGCGCCAGCAGGTGGGGGCAGGCCCGCTCGGCCTGGGGCAGCACCCTCCCCGCATCCCAGGGCCTGGCACTCCGAAGGGCACGTGCTCCTGGACGCGGCCGAGGTGCCTCTTGAGAGGGTGATGAAAGCAGCCCGGCCGGATGGAGGCGGGCCCCAGGAGGCACCCTGCCGGGTGCACCGTCCCCGCCTGTGCCGAAGCCGGGAAGAAGAGGCCGGGGCGGAGCCGAGTGCAGCCTCCTGACCCCCGTCTGTGTGTCGGAGGGAGGGCCCACGGGGTCGGGAACCATCGTCCACGCTCACGTGCAGCAGCGGAATGGAAAGCCACGCTGCTGGCAGCTGCAGGGCGACCCCACGAGGGGAGAGGACCAGGAGCGCCAGCAGGTGGAAAGGACCCCACCACAAAGCCAAGCTGGGCGGCACTGAGGAGGGACTGGGAGGGCCACGCCACTTGCCATCCACCCAGCAGGTGGGGTGCGCTCCATCCGCAGAGCGAAGGGACAGGCGCGGCTTCCAGGCCAGCGGGTCCCAAATGCCCTTACAGACGGCCAGTCCTGACGACCCACGGGCACGCGGAGTGAGTCGCAGGCATGGAGGACGGCCCCGACCAGGCAAGGCCACCGAGTCAGCCCTTTCGGGGGCGACCGGAGGACGCTCCGCCGCCCTCTGCTTTTTTTTTTTTTTTTTTGCCATAAACCACTTTTTTGTAAACGTATGAGGACAGTGAAGATGGCAGACAAGGGCCACCTGTCCCGACGAGGAAAATCCTCATTTTAGTAAACCGAGCAATTGGCAACCCTGTGTGCGGTGGGCCGAGGGGTAGAACTTAACACCAGGCCAAACGACCCAGTCCGCAGGAGGCTCCTGACGATGCCCGACTACAAGCTGTGGTCAGAGGTCCCTGGGGAGCTGCCCATCTCCTGGGGCAGCTGTGGCACGGGGCGGGTCTGTTCTCGGGCATCTGACAGGGTGAGGTCCAGGGATGTGCCAGGCCCTGCAGTCTGCACAACAGCCCTGACGAGGAACGCTCGCCCTGCTCACCTGCCCACCGTGCGGGCCAGCCAGGGGGTGGGACCGCAGGCCAGGGTGGCCCACCACTGCTCTTCCCTCCCCTGACTGTGCAGTCGCTGGACACGAGGGGGCGCTGTGCCACACGCAAACAGGGCTGGCCTCCCTGCAGCCAGCTCTCCACACCAAGGGGCAGGGACGCTTTCCCGGCTGCTCTGAGTATGAAGAGACCTAGGTTTTCTTCCCTCGCCCTCAGCTGCTACCTTACGCTGCGCTCATAACGCTCTATTTGGTACCAGGGATTGAACCAGGGGTGCCTAACCACTGAGCAACACCCCCACCCTATTTTATATTTTAGAAACAAGGTCTCACTGCGTTGCTTAGTGCCTTGCTAAGGTGCAGAGGCTGGCTTTGAACTCACAGTCCTCTTGCCTCAGCCTCCCGAGCTGCTGGGATGAGCGGAGTGTGCCACCGTGCCCGGCTCTGATGCTCTATTTATATGCCCGGCTCTGATGCTCTATTTTTCCGGGATGTTTTACAAACCTATACAATCACAGACCGAAGTCCGCTGGTGTGCGAGATGAACGAAGCGTTAAACCAGGGGCCTGAAGAACACTTCTGCTGCCCTGCTCTCCTCCCACACAGACCTGTTCTTACCCATTTCTGGCTCCACCATGTTCTTTTCTGCAGATTTCGCTGGTGCCTCTTGGGGCTCTTTCCTCTGTGGGGCTGTGCTGGAGAAGACGCCAACGGGAGCCCACTCGAGATACAGCGGGACGTGGTGGAACTGCAGAGGCAAAGGTGCCAGCCTGTGGGTCTCCACCTCGGGACATGGCTGGAGAGGGACTCAGTCCCACGTGCAGACGAGGAGCCCGAGGGTCAGAGGAGATGGGTGCTCCCCAGGGCAGAGGAGCCAGAAGGAGAATGCAGCCCAGAGCCCCAAGAGAAAAACTCCGGCCCCTGGGCTGCGCCTCAGGCTGCAAGGACAGCCCAGCCTCTGCTGCCTTGGACGAGGGTGGAGTCAAGGCCCCCTGCGTTTCCTCCAGTCAGGATGAAAGGGGGAGCGTGACAAGGGGAAGAACTGATAGCAAGGGGCGGCTCCAGCAGGAAGGCAGTGGTCTCCCAGGGGAGCGCTCCTGTTCCACACGCACTCAGAGGTGGTTTCTGAACCAAGGAGACGCAGATGTTGCTAGTGGCTGCCTCAGTAGAAGGCGGTGGGAGCTGCAGGGCAGGGTGGAAGGAGACTTGTCGACTTGGGTCCTCTGGGACTTGTTTCAAATTTCACAATGTGAAGCTCGCAGGTTAATTACAATCAGAAAAAAAACACAAGCCGTCAGATGCTGTGGGGCACGTGTGTAATCCCAGCAGCTCTGGAGGCTGAGGCAGGAGGATCGCAAGTTGAAAACCAGCCTCGGCAACTTAGGGAGGCCCTAAGCAGCTCAGTGAGACCCTGTCTCCAATAAAATATAAAAAAGGGCTGGGGATGTGGCTCAGTGATTAAATGTCCCTGAGCTCAATCCCCAGCAAAAATAAAAAGAAAAGAGAAAACTCGTGCTCGGGAGCCAGACTGGGGAGCAGGGTTAGCTGTGCCACTTCTTAGCTGGGTGACTCTGGGTCACTGGGCCTCAGTTTCCCTATGTGCAGGAGAGGGACGCGGCCTTGCCTGGGCGGGCCCTTCGCCACCCTTCTCCTGGTGACGAGTCCTTCCCACAGCAGCGGGAGGAGGGAAGGAGGGCGTCTGCGGTGCTGGCACCGGCACGTGTCCTGTGGGTCAGGAGCTCACTGACCTCCCGGCAGCACAGTGGGCAGGGCCCTAGCTGGGGACGACCACGGGGTTGGGGGGCAGCAGCTGTGGAGAAATGACCTCCGCACCTGCAATGCCCGCCCTGAGGATCGCTGGGGGACCGCGGTCTGCAGAGCATCAGGGTGCCCACAAAGTACTAGTGGTGGGTTAAGTGGTGGCTCCCCAAGAGACGGATAGGCCTCCACCCCAGAATCTAAGGAGACGTCCCATGCAGCTGTCACCAAGATCCCAAGGTGGGATGTCCTGCATTATCTGGGTGGGCTGAACCCAGGAGGAAATTTGGGACCAAGAAGGTCCAAAGATGGGGCATGGATGGGAGTGGGAGGGTAGTGATTCAGGGAGCCAAGTGACCCCAGGAGCCCAGTGGTGGCAGAGACAAGGACAGGCCCTCCCCAGAGCCCTCGGAGGCGCGGGCCACACCCTGGACTTGGACACCTGCCTGCCAGCTCTGCCACAGTGACTTTATGTTGGTCTAAGTCAACATGCCGTGGCTACAGGTGTTCGAAACAGCCCGGCCTAGGGAACTGACTTTCAGCTTATCACAGGTACAGGACAGCAGAGAAGCTGACAGTGGAGGCTCAGTTAAGGCAGGAAGGAGGCCAGGAAAGCGGGGGCGGGGCGTGGTACGGGGTGGGGGGGCAAGGGGGGCGCTTTCCGCAGGCGCATAGCGGGAGGGCGGAGCTCAGCAGCGGGAGGGCGGAGCTCAGGCTGCAGTCCCTCTCACACACCAGGTCCCTCTCCCCGGAACCGTGCTGGGGTGGCCCTACCTTGGAGTAGGCCAGGTGGCGGAAGGCCCTGCGCGCCTCCAGCGGCTCCAGGAACTCCACGATGGCGGTGACGCCACCCTCGGGCAGCAGCACGCGGCCCAGGCTCCCGAAGCGGCCGAAGGTCTCCCGCAACTCGGCTGCCAGGGTGCCCGCGGGGAGGTTCTTGGCCAGGATCACGGTCTTGCTTCGCTCTGCTGCGGCCTGTGGGGCGGACAGGACCCGTGAGGGTCGGCAGCAGGGTCCACTCTGACACCAGCAGTGTCTGGGCCCAGGGTCCAGGCGCGGGGGAAGCAGACCCAGGAGGCGCCACCCTCTCCAGCGGGCCACCTGCTGGCCCCACAGCCAGGCGGCTCTGCCGAGGGGTCAGCCCACCCCCGCTGAGACGTGCAGACCCTGCCAGTGAATGGCCAGCCTGCGTGGCCTCCCAGGTGCCCAGCCGCTGTTCACTGGTGAGACCGGCACCTCATCTGCAGGCCTCCTGCCGCCACAGGCGTGGAGGGAGAGGCCCCGGGAGCAGCCTGTCCCTGCGAGGGCAGCGGAGCAGAGCCCTCAGGTTTGGTTCCAGTCACCACAGGGCCTGTCCACACACCCCAGCCTCCCTGCAGCCCGTCCCCAGCTCTGCGGCAGCCATCAGAGTCCCGGGAGGGCAGTGGGGACCCACCTGGCTGAAGGAGTCCAGGCTGACCCCGTTGTCGAGGAGGAAGCGCCGCACCTCTTGGACCAGCTGGGTCTCCCCGAGGGCCACACGGACAGCCACACTGCCCTTGGTCTCCTGAGGGAGGGAGGAAAGGAGGCCCGCGGCCATCAGGTGGACCCGATCTGCTCTCTGCAGCCACAGCTGAGCAGACCCAGCGAAGTGGGTTCAGCAGTGCCCTCACCCAGCCACACCCGCCTGACCCCCGGGCGCCCTCCCCAGTCAGTGTCCCCGCGCCCGCTCGGGCTCTTCCTTCCCTGCAGTGGGCAGGTCTGCGGCTCCTCTTGCAGCCCCTGGGGGCCTCTGCAGGGCTGCCCCGACCCAACCCCTCACTCCACGCCATCCTTGCTGTCACCTCCCCGACCAGCCAACCTCTCCTCTCTCCACCTGTCTCCACTAGGAGGCTCCAGAAGGCACCAGAAGGCTCTAGAAGGCAGGACCCTGTCCCCATACTGCCAAGCCCTGGTGCTTGGGACACTTGTGACACCTGAGCCGCTGTGGCCGTCCCTTGTCCCTCGTCCCTCCCTCCAACTCAGGCCAAGCGGCACTGCCCAGCATGGCGGCCATGAGCCACTGGGCACCTGACACGTGGCTCATTCAAACCCACGTCCTGCTACGCGTGGATTCAGTGGCTGGGTGGGAAGGAGGGAGGAGAAATACCCCGCGACTACGCTGGGCAGAGCGAGGCGACCATCGCTCAGACGCGAATGTCAGGATTAAGTTTCCTGTTTCTCTTAAAACCAGGGCCACTGGGCCACTCAGTCACACACGGGCTTGCCGTCCACCTCCACAGACAGGCTGGCCTCCAGTGTCTTGAGGAAGGGCAGAGGACCGTGGAGAAAGCAGCCAATGGGCAGAATCAAGGGACGTCCCTGGCCACGCGGCTGGAACGCGCTCCTGGTTTTGCCCAGAAAGAATTCCAGCCCTGGACAGAAGCGCCAAGAGGGTCTGCGGACAGGAAGCTCGCAAGTCCCGGGCACTCACGTGGTCGAACACTTGGCTCTTGGTGGCACTGTACTTCTGTGCGATGGCATCGGCCACGGCGTTGGGCCCCATGAACAGCGTGTTCCAGTTGTGGGAGCTGCGGGCAGGGGCAGAGCAGGACGGGTCACTGGGACCCCTGGGCGCTCTCTCGCAGACACAGCCTGTCTCCCCGCCTTCCTACCCTCCCGCCAGCTCCTGTCCTGGGCGGGCTCCCCACCCGCAGGCAGCGGGGCTGACAGATCCAACCTCCGGTGGTGCCAGCGGCCAGCCTGTGCCAGGGCCAGCAGGTGGCAAGCGTCCTCTCGGGGTGGACACGATACCTCGGAGCGTAAGTGAGCACGGCACCGCTCTCCCCACCTGCACTGGGGAAGCCGGCTCGGAGGCGAGGATGAGCCTCAAGCTACAGGGCAAAGGGACCAGGTGGCCGGGAAAGGCGGAGAGGGCGGGCGGGCGGACCTGGAGCTGCTGGCTTTGTCCTTGGACGCCTTCTTCTTCTTGTAGGACGAGCCGGGGCTGTCGGCATCCTCGCTGGCTTCCTTCCTGATGGTGGACGGCAGCACGTGCAGCATCCTGCCCTGCGGGGACGGGGGGGAAGTGGGCGAGCCGCCCTCCAGCGGGGCCTCCTGTCCTAAACGAGCTGGACCCAGGGCCGGGCCTGCCGGGGGACAGGGACAGTGGCCGGAGCAGACAGCGGTTACTCACGGTCCAGCTGACGGTCCAGCTGGCACTGGGGTCCCCGACACGGCCATGCCAAGGGAAAGGTGCCCCCCCCGTGACACCCCACGGCCCCTCGCACTGCGCCCAGGCCCCGCACGGGGAGAACGTGGGCCAGGTCTGGCCTGGAGCCCAGGAGCTCTACACGCTGTGGTGGAGGTGGCCCGGGCACGCCGCAAGCTGCCCTGAAGAGCAGACTGCCTGCATTCCGCAGGGCCATCCGCTCGCCCCCGCTGGCACCCCCACGTGCCTTCCCTTTGCCTAGTTCATGTGAGGAGACCGTGTGGCCTGCCATCGTGGGCTCTGGGACGCCAGGCTCCTCCGTCGCCAGGCTCGGGGACCCCGGCGGGCCCTCGAGCAGCCTCACCTGGAACACCTGCCCGTCCACTGCCGCGTAGGCCTTCACCGCGTGCTCGGGGAACATGAAGGTGACGAAGGCAAAGCCCTTGGGTTTCTTGGTCAGGCTGTCGATGGGGTAGTGGAGCTCTGACAGGGGACCTGAGGACAGGAGAGTGTCAGTCGCCTGGGTTGGGGCTGGACCCAAGCTCGGGGGCACTAAGGGTCGGCCACACAAACACAGAACAGCTGCTGTGCACCAGCCACGTCCACTCCCACTCAGTCCGAGGGAAGGATGGTGACTGCCAGCCAGGAGGCCTCCCCCCAGGGAGGTGTCATTTCCCAGTCCCCTCAGAGAAGCGCCCACCCCCAGAGAAGCAAGGAGGAAGGTGCCGGGCTGCACCTGGCTCCACGGCTGCTGCCCACAGCCTGCCCTGGGCAGCGGCCTCACCCACACAGGCCTCCTCCTCTCGCCCGTGAATGGCTCAACAGTCGCCACACGCAGTGGCCTCAAGGGTCCAAGAGTTAGTGTGCGTCACTCTGAACACCAGGTGTGGCCACAACCCAAATGGACACCTGCAGTCTATGGTCAAGCCCCCTCCCGTCCACCCAGCGCTGCCATGTGACCAGGGCACCAGCCTGTGGGAGGACCTGGGGAGCAGGACAGCGTGGACAGACCTTCAGGTCCCATCACCTGGCCTGCAAGCAGGTTCCACTTGGGGCCTCTGAGCTGTCCTTGGCCCGAGCCACACTCACACGGCTCACTGACCCCCCACACCCAGGCCAGCCTCCCGGGAGACCAGGCGCCGGCAGCATCTCCAGAGCACAGATCCACCTGCGCCGCGAGCCCACCTTCCTCCCCTGGCAAGCGGCCCCGTGACCAGGCTCAGCTGCAGGCCTGCAAGTTCCCAGCCCAAGAATAACAGCAGCAGAACCAAAGGCGGCCCTGGCTGTTGCCTCTTCTGGGAAGCTGGGTTTGCTTGGGAAGACTTGAGAAAGAAAAGCGTCCCAGGCAGGAGCGCGGTGGGTGGGGAGGGAGGGCTGGGCGGCTGCTGAATTCCAACAGCCGAGGCATCTCAGGGAAACGCCTCCATCGCCCCTGCTCCGTCTGGACGGCGAGAGCTACGGAATCAAGTCCTGCTGGGCGTGCTGGCTACGCCTGTGATCCCAGCGACGTGGGAGGCCGAGGCAGGAGGGTCAAGGCCAGCCTCGTGGACTTACCAAGACAGTCTCAAATTAAAAAATAAAAAGAACCGGGGATGTAGCTTGGTGGCAGAGCGACCCTGGATTCAATCCCCAGCACCATTAAAAAAAAAAGAGAGAATCCAAGTTCAAGTTCAGAAAGCAAAAGATGCCACTGGATCTGCAGTGGGGACAGCGAGCCCTGTTTTCAGATGAGGAGACCAGCTGGAGCCACTGCCCAAGGTCAAGAGCGAGTGGGAGGCGGATGGGGCCTACGCGGCCAGGAGCGGGCCCTACCGTAGGGGGAGAAGAGCCGCTCCAGGTCCTCCTCGGTGCTGGTGTAGGGCAGGTTGCGCACAAAGAGCCTCCCGGAGTCAGCCAGGTCCTCCTCCTCCTCGTTCTCCCCGAGCGTGCGGCCTTGCCAGGGCTGCGTGCTGCTCTGCAGGGGCCCCTTGGCCGTGGGCACGTGCTTCTCCCTGAACACCTCGATGTAGCGTCCACCTGCAGGAGAAGAGGGTCAGGGCTCGGGGGAGCCTGGGGCTTGACGCACCTGGCTGGAGGCCCAGGCCAGGCTGCCGGCTGCCAGATGCTCCTGCTGGGAAAGGCGATGGGCCCGGCAGCAGCTCTGTAGCGGGGCAGTGGCCTGAGTCCCCAGGGCCTCGTCCAGCCTGCCAGCACGGCCTTGCCCTGGGAGCCTGCTCCCACTGTCCCAGGCCAAGCGACAGTCCTCTCAACTCCGAGCCCACTCTGGGACTGCTGGCGGCTCTGCCTTGCGGAAGGTCTCAGGGGACAGCCCGACCCTGAACACCCACCTGCTGGTGAGCAGGTTGCAAAAACCACCCTGAGTGCCTAACGAGGCTGCAGCGACGGCTGGCCTCCGCCCGCACCGCCAGAGCTGGACGGACACCTTCCCCCGACCTGCCAGCAGGACTCCCGGGGACCCCTGTCTACCCTGACGCAATGCATCCCCGGGAGTCCCTGCCAGAGAGGGTGGAGGGCACGTCCCAGCTCAGGGAAGGAGCCCTTGCTGTGCCCCCAGCAAGCCCGCCCAGAGGCCAGAGCCTGCTCCTCGCTCCAGCAGGCCCAGCAGCCGCCCCGCCGGAGACCTGCCTCCTCCAGCCCCAGCCCTCGCCACTGCCCTGCCCGCCTGTACTGCCCAGGGCCACGCGCCCGCTCACGGGCTCCGGCGCTGCCTGCCTCTCCGCAGCCCCTCTGCTGCTGTGCCCTCAGTGCCCGCAGCGTCGGGCGGGAGAGGCTCGGCACAGGCGCACACGAGGGAGCCCAGGAGGGACGAGCAGCCCGAGGCCCCCAGCGCCCCTTACCCATGTACGCCCTGTCGCACTTCAGGGCTTTCTTCACTTCCTCTTCGCTGCTGAAATCCACAAAGACGTACCCTGAGGGACCAGGACAGAGGTGACTGCAGGCCCGCAGACGCAGGGAGCAGGTGCAGAGTCGCTGGGGACGCTGCACCAGCTCAGGCGGAGGCAGGAAGCCTCCAGAGCACACCCGCCTCCCTCCCCACCAGCCTGGCTTGGCAGGCAAAGGCGCCAGATGCCAGGAGTCAGAAACAAGGGCCTTTCTGCCTCCCTCTCGGCCCCAGCCCTTCCCTGACCAGGTTCTGCAGAGGAGAAATACATGCTCACGACACCCCGTGACCCGGCCTAGCACTGCAGGGCTGGACGCTGCGACCAGCCTCCCTCGCCAACTTCCCTCCAGCCACGCCCCCTGCCTCTGGGCAGCCAGATCGAGGGCTCCAAGGCCAGGGGCCACACACAGCTTCGGCCTCAGGGGGCCTCTCCCCGTGGCGCCTCAGCGCAGCGCCCTGTCTACCCCACCACCTTCCGCCAGCGTGAACTCCGCCCAGCAAACCCAGAACTGCTGGCCTCCATCTAAACAGACGGGGGAACCTGTCAGAAGAGTGGAGGCTGGGCAAGGAGAGAAGGTGAAGAGTCTGACACTGTCCACCAGGCGGCCAGAGGCAGGAGGGAGGCCGTCAGAGCCGCGTCCTGACCAGGTAGGGTGAGCACCGCCCCCGGGAGAGGAGACACGCCCCGCCCCGCGCCGGCCTCCCTACTTGGCCCAGCTCCCAGACCTCACCTGTCTTGTTCCCATGCGTGTTCCTCACTATCCGAATGGCCACTGGCTTCAGGGGCGCCAGGAATTCCACGACATTCTTCTGCAAGGAGAAGTTTGGCCCCTGATCAGTGCGACAAGAAAAGTGCCGCCCAGCAGAGAGGAGGGCAAAGCACTGAGTCAGAAAAGGTGACAGGGCGATCACAGTTCTGCTCCTTCAGTCACGCGCGTCTTTCCTCCGTCGTGAGACAGAAGAATCGGAAAACAGAGATCGGAGAAGAACCGCCTAACAACTAGAGAACAGGACGTCACCGCTGCTATTTGAAGGCATCGTATCTGACCTTTTTTGAGGTGGTTGTTTTTTATGATACTTCACGTTGTAAGGAGACCCAATGTTCTTAACCATTCCCTTCTCTAGATGTGCCTGTGACTCAAACTCGTATTTCAAAAACTACGTGAACAGGCAGGTGTGAAATCACGGCAAATGCTGAAAAGTGCAAATCAGAAAACAGAACCGACTCCTACTTCCACGGGCCAGCTCTCCCTTCCTGGCTCCTTCTGGAAAATAAAAGCAGTGAAACCAGTTTTAATCTGGGCCCTGGGAGCTCAGAGGCCCCTGCCCTGAGTGGCCTGTGATGCCCAGCCACCAGACGAAACTAAGAAGCATTCCAAACAAACGGAGGAAGTCCGGCAAAGTGGGGATTTCACACTGCTGCCGCCGATTCCTGACCATCAGATTCTCTCCACAAGCCTGGCCTCCTTCCCGGTGCCTGCAGGGAGCCAGCACCTGCGCCCCGCGCGCTCAGGAGTCTCTGGGGATGAATCCACCCGCTGCTCCACACCTGGCTTTTTCCACTTGCCACAGCACCCTGGGGTCTTCCCTGTCACCGCGTTCTTCATGTGACACCTCACGTTCCACCGTTTTAATGTGCTCCTGGTGACATTTTGGGCTGTCCTGTGGGCGGCAGGGCATCTGGCAGCACGCCGGGTCTCTGGCCACTAGATGCCAGCAGCAGTCCCCTCAGAGGTGACCACCAAGAGTTCCTCGGACATTGCCAGCTGTTCCACGGGGGCACATCGTTCCCTTCTGGGAATCACGGACACACGCCTTCCCTAGAAACGGAGCTTTGCTTTTCTGTTCTTATTGATGACCGTACATCAACGCACTCAGTTCAAATAATAACAGGAAGGTTGCAAAGAACTTTCTTGAGTTCAGACTCTGGTGTGCTCGGGGGACCCACCTGTGGGGCGAAGCTCGGCACCAGCTCGGCAAAGGCCTGGATGGTCCTGATTCTGCCCGACACCTCTACGTTGTCCTCCAAAAGGTATGAAATGTTTACTGCCAAATGTGAAAGATGTATGCCAATCTGGCAAGTGAAAAACGTGAATTTCTAGTTTCGATTTTGTTTTTAATAATTATGAATAAATTCAAGGCCACCTGAATTCTTTTTCTTCAAAAACCTCTTGTCCTTTGTCCATTTTTCTGTTGGGTGGGTCATATATCCTTCATAAGGATCTCTGTAAATTAGAGAAATTGGCGCCTCTTGCCTGCTGTTCGGGCTACGGATTGCCGCGGTCCACCTTCTGACCCTGTGGCATCCATGGCCTTACAGGGTTTCTGGTTGGTAGGCAGTCAACACGTCCATTTTTTGTATTTCCATCAAATTTTGCAAATTGCTTAGAAAGAAATTTGTTCAGCTCAGATCCTTGAGGTGTCTGGAACTTTTCTCATTATGAGGAGTAAGGCAGGGATCATCTTTTTTTCCTAAAAACAGGTTAACTAGGATGGGTGTGGTGCACGCCAGTAATCCCAGCAGCTTGGGAGGCTGAGGCAGGAGGATCGTGAGTTCAAAGCCAGCCTCAGCAACTTAGTGAGACCCTGAGCAACTGAGTGAGACCCTGTCTCAAGATAAAACATAAAAAGGGCTGGGGAGGTGGCTCAGTGGTTACACACCCTGAGGTTCAATCCTGGGTACCAAATTCAAAAAACAAAACAAACCAACAAAAATAACAACAAAACCCAACTGACCTCGATCACAAGGAACTGCTAATTTCTAATAGCAAAAAATTTAAATTCCCATGTCTCCATTTAGGAGACCAGGAAAGTGTATCCAAGTGTCCCTGAGCAGGGAAGAACATGCGAGAAGGAAAAGGGCGGTGTCACAAACCAGTCCTCAGAGGGATGCGGAAAAATCAAACCAACCGTAGAGGTCGGCTTGGTGCACAAAGAAAAGGACACTTAAGAAGGTTGGTCCTGAATGTCAGGGGTTGTCACTGGGTGGGGCCCGGGAATGTGGGGCGGGGCAGACCAGCGAGCTGAGGACAGTGGGCACCTGCGGATCACCTCCAGTCGGCAGACCTGCAGTGGACATCCCTGCGTCCTGGCAACCCCTCTGGCTACGCCCGCTCACACCCTAGGGTGGACAGTCACTCACACGGCCATCCTGGTTATAGGCGACCTTCATTCTTTTCGTTTAGCCGTGTCTCCTAGGATCTCATATGGGGACCTCTATGCCGACGCCGGGAGGGCGTGAGAATAGGGTCCTCTGCTAGGGCAGCTCTAGGGCCAGCCGGCTGCAGCCATGGTGCCAGCTGGCCTGCGGCCCGTTTCTGGAGACAGCAACACCTCCGCACTCACACGTGCCTATGGTGGCCGCCCGCTGTGAGGCAGGGGAGGACTCTCCCCAGGGACCGTCTGACCACAGGCCCACCCTCTGCCCGGCTGCCCACCCGCCTGCTGTGGGTGAGGGAGCAGAACAGGCCTTCGCGGTCCCTCCCTGGTGACGCCCGAGATGCCATGGGTCAGCCTTTCTGGTCTGTGATTCCTTCCAGCTCTCAATCCGAGTGGCTTCCTGCCCGCCCTGTCCTTAGAGCACATACCTCTGTGACACTGAACGGGGCTCCCCGCAGCTTCACGGTGTGGGGGGTGGTGGGCTCCTTCTCATTCGCTGGTTTCTCTGTCTGAGAACAAAGAGGAACGGCCACAGTGGGTTCCCTGAGGTGGTGGGGGCAGGGGACAGACCGAACGTCACAGCTCCAGGAGTGCTGGCGCCTGTGCCTGCCACAGACTCAGGGTCTGGCCAGAGCGGAGGCAGTGGTGAGGGTCCCCATTTGCCTCTGAAGTGGGAGCTGCAGCCGGGTCAGCACACCACGGGCAGGTGAGCAGGCCCCTGGCCAGCGGAGGGAGGGCCAGGGTAGAGGGAGCCGCGGCACGTGCCCTGCAGCCGCCGATCCCAGCTGGCTCCGTGCCGCACGCCGCGCCCAGCATGCAGAGGCCGGCCTCCTACTGAGCCTCTAATTGCACGCGGATTCTGAATTCGGCACCTCTTCCTGTGACTCTGGACTCCAGACAGCTCTGCACAACCTAAGTTTCTGGTAGATGCTTGGGTGCCAAACCTGCCCAGCTAGCACTCGCTCCCCAGCAGAGCCTGCCGTGAGCCCTCGGGTGCAGCACAAGGCCATTGCTGGTCCCCACAGAAACGCCCGTGTGCTGCCAGGGGTGCTGCCCCGACCCTGCTGGCCACCCCAAGCACAGGGGCTCAGGAGGTGGCTGGGAGGACGGGCGCTGCCAGGATGTCCTCTGCAGACGAGGATCAGAGAGGCCTGTGGGCTGAAGCACCCCCCAGGCTCAGCAGCACCCAAGGGTCAGAGCTGAGACTGGACCTCGAACTCCCAGACTCCCTTCGGGGCACGGTGACTAGGAAGGAGGGAGGAGGAAGAGGAAAGAGAAGAGGAGGCAGAGGGAGCCCCTTCCTCTCGTGGGGAAGTGAAGGACTGGTTGCTTCCAGCTCAAGAACGGGGACACACACGAGTCCAAGTGCCCTGTGTCTGGAGCAGAGGACACCCTGGTGGGGGACAAGGTGGCCGTCCTCAAGCGCCGTGTCCACCTCTATAATCTCAACTTCAGAGCCTGGAAGACCTGGGCTGGGCCTGACCCCATCACGGGAGCCTGTCACTTCCCTTCTCCGGGCCTCAGTTTCCTCACCTATGAAATGGAAGAAGACCAGCCCCAGAGACAGTGATGACACTCCGAGACGGCAGGTGCGTCACCAGGCCCATAGGCGGGGCTTGACTGAGCTCACCTATCAACCACAGCCCGTAGGCGGGGCTTGACTGAGCTCACCTATCAACCACGGCCCATTCGCGTCCGCGGCCCTCACTCCTCGCAGAGCCCTGACGGGCACAGGCAGCCCCTCCAGGTGTGGCAGGTGGTGAGGGGACAGTCCTTCCTCCATGTGGCACCCCTGCAGTGGGACCACGCGGACATGCACAGAAGCCCTCCCTGTCCCCTGGAGGCACGCACCTGGGCTCCGGGCTCCTGCCGCCTCCTGCTCCCAGGCAGGGCCCCCGTGCTCCCTCGCGCCTGCTGGGTCTCGGTGGCCGAGGACTCCTCTGCCTCACTCCCGTCGTCACAGTTCACTGCTTCGTCCTCACTCTCCTCCTCTGAGGACGACGTGGCGGCCACCACCTTGGACTTCAGGTACTCCATGTCCGAGAGCCCCTTCTGTGCAGCCGCCTCTGGCGCGAGGCCCTGCTCTGCTGAGTGGGGGTGAGGAGGGTCACCTTCCTGGACAACCAGAGACCTGGGCAGCACAGGCTGAAAACCTGGGGGGGGCTGAGGTGCCACACCCGCCACGACCAGGGCCCCCGTGCCCAGTGGCCCCAGGAAACCCTGTGATGGGCAATGAGAGGGCAGAGCTCTGCAGTTCCATATGACCCGGCCCCACACCCAGGGCACCATGGCTCCCCACAGCCTGGCTCTCCCCTGGACGGCCCTCCACAGTCACCGCTGACCCCCTAGCTGGGCTACGTCCAGGCATGTAACGCGTTAGAGAAGGTGCAGGTAAGACCCACGCCTTCTACAGAGAAGCGCACCACAGCGTCCGTCACCACAGAGGGCTGAGGAGGGAACCCGCCTCCCCTCCCAGGCTGCTAGCCCAGTGCTTTTAGCGCCACCCTCTCTCAGCCCATCCAGGCCACGTCCGCCCCTGCAGCCCCTGCTCCCCTCTCCTGAGCCCTGAGATGCTGCGTCTGCAACGCCTTCTCTGCCCCCTGCTACTGTGTCCCCCCAAGTCCTGCGAGTCCTTCAGATTCCAGCTCAGCATAGACACTCTGCTGTGTCCACATTCTCATCTTAAACCAGCCCCGACTCGGACCCCCAACAGAGCTGGTCACTGCTACCATCAGCTGCCCCGCACTGACCCGTGGGGACAAAGCTCAGCCCCCGAGAGGCCTTCCCGACAGCTCCCCTTCCAAGCCCCCGTCCTCTCTGTCACCAGAGATCCTGGATCCTCTGTGATCCAGGGGAGCTTATCTGCTACTGCTTCTCCTCCCTCATCGGGAGGACAGCTGACCACTCCGTGGGGAGGGGCTCCTCTGCCTCCTGCTCGCTGCCACGTCCCCAGAGCATAGCACACAGCATGTGCTCCGCCAATCCGTCGACCACTGACTGAGCAAGTGACCAGAACGGTCACAGCAGACTTTCCAACTAAGAGCTCAAGAGCTGCGTTGGGCCGGCTCTGTGTTTGGGGTCGGGCTGGCCCTGGGCCTGCGAGCGGGCGTGGCGAGCGTACGCACAGGGCAGGCAGACGGGAAGGACACAGGCGCACAGGCACGGAGGCCCGGGCCTCACCTGCAGGCTCCTCGGCCGCCTCCTCCTCGCTCTCCTGCCCAGAATCGGAGTCGAAGTTCAAGTAGTCGCTGGTCGGCTTGCTCTTCCCTGCCGGGGGCTCCGTGTCCAGGGCATCGTTTGCCCACGTGGCCACCTGGGTCCGCTTCTGGTGAACCGACAGGAACTCCCGGAACTCGCTATCTTCCTTCAGCTGTGGCACCGGAACCAGGGTGGCAGGGACGTGGGGGGAGAAGAGGCGGAGGCGGCTCAGGTGTGGCCCGGCCGTCCTAGCTATCGGCAGGACAGGCACACTCCCGCCTCTCCTGGGCCCCCAGGGTCTGCTGGTCAGCAAGGAGGCAGAGAGGACTCTGCAGGACGAGGAGACCAGGAGTCCACAGGACATGGACATGGAGCGTGTGGCGCTCTGCTTCCTGGACCAGCCCGCGCCCTCAGACTGCTGCCCCGCCTCTCCGTCAACAGGACGCTCACCTGCTCCAGCTCGCTTGGGACCTTTCTTTGCTTGTCATCCTAAAAGCAGAAGGTGCAGGCGATGAGGGTGGCACGGAAAGCGGGCAGGTGACCCGCGGTGCCCGCAGCCCCCCGGAGGCCACCCAAGAGCGAGGCTCAGCTCCCCTGGGGCCGCCTGCGTACTTCCTTAATTTCTGGGGGGACGGGGCCTGGTGCGGGCTGCTCGGGCTGCCTTGGCCTCTGGGCGTGTCTGCTCCAGGCTCGGGGCTTCGTCGGGTCCCCAAAGGACTTGCAGAACTCCACCTGCGGAGAAGGGGGCCATCTTCACTCCTGCCGCTGCCCTCAGCACCGGGACCCGGGCTTCACAGGGTGGCTGACCGACCCGCTGACTGAGCGAGCGACTGCCGCCCCAGCCTCAGCTGGTCCTGCGGCGTCACTAGGCTGGCTGGCTGCCGCTCACTCAGGCGTCCCGCGCGCAGGCGCCCTCGCGGGCCTGACCGGCTGAGCACCCGACAGTGGGCAGCAGAGCTGCGACTCTCCCCAGTCCCCAGACCAGAAACCGGGAGCACAGAGAAGAGAGGGAGCCTGTCTGGGTGACCAGTCGTAGGTGACAGAGATCTCAGGTGCCTGGGGACCCAGGAGCCTGAGTTTTTAACCATCCATGCCAAAGGGCGGCTCTGAGGACGACATGAGGTGCAGGCCACGTGCGCAGCCGGGCAGGGGCAGGGACGAGCAAGGGCGGCAGGGTCACCAGTGAGTGCGAGGCAAGCACCACTGGCCTTGGGGAACAAGCGAGGGTGACAGGGAGCCCGGGGCGGCCATGGGCGTGGAAGGGAGCTGAGCCCGTGGACCTCTCCAGACCCGAGGCCGCCTACACTCAGGGTGACCGAGGAGACGGCTGGTCCTGCTGGGAGCCCAGGTGACAACTCCCAGACAGCCGAGCTCGCCCTGGTCACCAAGCCCTCCCTGAAGAGCGAGCCTGCCCCCTGGG
Source organism: Sciurus carolinensis (assembly GCF_902686445.1). Lineage (NCBI taxonomy): Eukaryota > Metazoa > Chordata > Mammalia > Rodentia > Sciuridae > Sciurus > Sciurus carolinensis. Next base: position 137,696,588 of record NC_062220.1, on the reverse strand, counting down.
CCCATCCTGCTGTGAGGACGCTCAAAGCAGTTGCTTCCGTAATAACGGCAAGTGTGGCGCAAAATCCAAACACCAGGAAGTCTCTGTGGAGGTCAGAGGGAGAGGGCGTCGACTCTGTCACCAGAGACTCGTCAGCCTCTGGGCGAAACCCGTGCCCACCCCACCCAGACTGCGGGTGCGGCTGCCTCGATGGGATCTCGTGCCCCGCGGCTGGCTTTCTGCTTCTCAGCAAAGCGCTGGGGACACTTTACCACGTCAGTGAACACACGTGGGTGACCTGAGCGGGACCTCCTTCTCCAGGAAGCTTCCCGGCCCCTCCCTGGCCTGGGCGGGTCCTGCTCTGTCTTCCCAGGGTCCCTGACGCACTGAGCACCCTGGACACAGCAGCCTGTGTCTGTCAGCGCTCTGCCTGTGCGGAGGCAGCAGGCTCCTGAGCGCAGGGACCAGAGCACGGCTCTCCCCAGATTCCCGGCAGTGACCGGGGGCTCTTGAGAGCGCTGACAGGCAGGACGATGCCCACCTGTGGCTCCCAAGTCCCTCTCGGTGGGCAACACAGGCGCCACCCGAGGCTTCAGACGCGCCTGTTCTCACACCTGACAAGCCGCACCGAGTCGAGACTCAGGACAGGCCAGCCGCAGTCTGACTCGTCCTCAGGAGATTCTTTTGAACACGGAAGAGCAGGACCTGGTGAGGCGGCCCTGGGACCCACGTGCTGGGCGAAAGGTGGATGGTGGGTGTCGCTCTGCACAGGCAGGCAGGGCGAGCCTCCCGCCCACTCACCGTGATCCGGGACGTGTCGATAAAGCTCTTGTTGAAATGGCTCAGTGCGGCCTGGGCCTCTTCCTCAGACTTGAAGCCGATGAAGCCGAACTTGCGGAACTTGCCGTCTTTGGTGAACTTGAGGCTGCAGTCGGTCAGCGTGCCGAAGGCGGCGAACAGCTGTCTGAATCGCTCCTCCTTCATCTAGGACAGAAGGTGGGGAGGAGCTGGTGAGTCCATACAGCGAAGGGACAAATGGCTAGAAACCCGGGGCTCCGGGGTTCTCCAGGGGTGGCCAGAGACGAGGCGGCGGCGGCCTGTGCTTTGTAGTCAGGCCAGCTCTGACTAACACTCACTGGCTACGTGCCCTCTACTCACATCACCGGTGAAGAAATGAGACTCCAAGGGCCACGTGATGTCATCACACCCTGTGGGGCTGCTACGAGGTCAAGACCAAGTACAGGATCACCATAGTGACACTGCTTAGGAGACACTGAGAGGCTGGTCAGAAGAAATGAGAGTGGGCACGCAAGCTCTGTGTGCCGAGGGGTGGAGGACGCGCGGCGTCCCAAGGCGGCCACACCCTAAGCCCTGGAACGCTGGACACACACCACATGCAGCACATGGGATTGTGCAGATGTGATTCGATCAGGAGTCTTGAGGTGGGGAGATGATCCTGCATTACCTAGGTTCAAAGTGATCACGAGGTCCTTATAAGAAGGCGACAGGAGGGTCAGAGTCAGGGGAGATGTGAAGACGGAAACAGAGGGAGAGAAACTGGAAGATGCTGCTACACTCCGAAGACAGAAGTTCAAGGGTGTGGCTTCGAGTCCAGGGGGGTAGGCAGCCTCTTGAAGCCGAAAAAGTGAAGGAACAGATTCTGTCCTACAGCCTCCGGAAGCACAGCAACCCCACCAACACCTCGATTTAAGATGTCTGACCTCCAAGAGCGTAGGAATGAATACGCATCATCGAACCTCCGAGGGGAGCAAGCTGCTCTGGCAGCCATGGAAACCCAATAGGCTGACACTGTGACAGTCTGATCCAGCGGCCCCCATTCCAGGCAGAGGGGGCTCCTGGCTTCCCGCATCCTCACTCAGCAGAGAACTGTGTGGGTGGGAGTGGGCCTGAGAGGCACCTGGGGACCACGGACAACCAAACCAGCTTGAAAACACAAAACCCCTAGGCACTGGCGGCCCAGGAGGAAGAGATTTTCAGAGGCAGCTTCATAGTAACTCTGATCTCACACTCACCAAATTAGGAGTTTTTATGCACATTTTAGAGAGGAGAAAACGGAATACTCGGAGGATAAATGACCTGCCGAAGGTCTACAGAAGCCAGGGCTGTGTCGGCTCAGATGTGTAAGTGAACTCATGCCCCCATTGCACAGGGGGGCCTCGCTGAACTCTGACCCCATCATTCTGCTGCAGGAACTGCCAGCTCCTGCCTGTTCCCCCAGGAAGCCTCTCCAAGATCCCGCACGTGGGTCAGTAGCCAAACCCCACTGGGCTCCTACAGCACCCGGCTCGTACTTCAGTCCCTGCATTCTGATCTGGTGTCTGTTTCCTCTGCTACCCTGCAAACTTCATAAAAGCAGGGACCAAGTCTTGCCCACTTCTGTCTACACTGTCAGCAACACCAGAAGCACTCATTACTAAATGTTCATCTGTTGGAAAATAATTAGGTGCATGCAATTATGCTGAGAGACAATAGGGGTACTGGTCAAAATTGCCAATTTTAAAACCAGACTCCTCAATTCAGTCCTTGTTGTATGAATTATCACCTGTGTGTGACTTCAGGCCAATAACTTTGCCTTGATATGCCTTGGTTTCTTCACTTTTAAAATGGGTATAAGAGTAGATTCTGACTTGCAGGGTTACGTGAGGATTAAATGAGTTACTGTACCTAATGCATCTGGAACAGTGCCCAGCACATAGTAAATTCTCCAAGGGCTAACTACTACTGTTACTGTTTTTGTTATTTATTCTTTCATTCATCAGGCAAGATGAACAACGGAAAGAAGCCACCACACTAAGGGGCAAAATGAAACTTGGAGAGAAAAGAAGGGTAGGCATGCTGAAACACTCATCCAACTAAGTGAAGCATCAGGAGACGCTGTTTAAAGCTGATGGATGGATCAATAATAAATATCTTAAAAGTATTCTACTTAGGGTAAATAGCAGGATAGTTAAAAACAAAAATACTTAGAAGTTGGAGGGAAGAAATAGATTATCTAAGGTCCTCCTCTTTCATAGTACAGGGAGTCAGCAGATAGTCCCTGGGATAAACTACAGAGATGAGCAAAGTACCTGGGTCCACAGAGAAGCCTATGGAGAGTCCTTTTAAAAACAAACCATTTGAGGATGGGTACTCCCAGAGAGTTGGAGCAAAAGGCTTTACTTCTCGTTTTATATACAACTGTCCTGCTTTAATTTTTTAAATCACGTGGCATAAGTGCCTCCCACGTGGCAAAGAGGGAAAAAAAAAAACCCTAAAAAACCATAATAAAAGCGAAATGGCTCCTTGTGTTCTCTTTCCAGGGAAAGAGACTCCCCAGAACAGAGGCGAGAGTTCAGAAGACATTCTCACAACATCCAAATGGCTCTCTTTGTACTGGGGCCATGCGATTCCTGGCCACACAAGTGGTGTGGGTGCTCTCTATCCAAGAACTACAGTGAAAGAGGAAAGATGACCACTTCAGTCCATTGCATCCAGAAAGACATTGCCACATCCATTCATGCATTTCTTCACTCACTGATCAGGCAGTTTCATCAGAAGCCTACCAAGTGCTGGGTTCTGTGCTAGGCTCTAGGCAGACAGGAAAGAGCAGCCTGGATAAATGGTTTAAAGCCCTTGGCAATATGCCTACCTGTCCCAAGGGGGATGAGGGTGGGGATTGGAGATCCTCGGAGCCATACACAAGCCTCCCCAACAGACTCCCGAATGGGAGGGCAATACAAGTACCGTGATGGTTCAGACACGGATCAACAAGAAAGCGTGATCGATCGAGAGAGATTGGGGAGCGGCACGAGGTAGGGGTTGGCATTTCCCTAAAAAGAGGGTCGTTGGGTTTGGAGTCAGGTACCCACGGACCGGCTGGGAAACCTTGGGCAGCCGCTATTTCTCTTTCTCAGCAGTCAAGTGGGGATAAACCCAGGATTCTGCCCCCTTTAGGGTTTCGGATCCGCCCAGAGTCCCACCAGAGAGCGGAAGCCCCTCAGTTTTCTCCAGCCACCTCTGTCCCGCAGCTCCCAGCGGGTCCCACTTTCAGATTCCCCAAACCTGGCTCTTTCCTCACCCCGTTCGGGAGGTTCTTCACGATCAGTCGCGACATGGCGCAAGGTCCCGCTGTTCTGATTCCAGCACCACCGGACCGCGTCTTCCCACAACTTTCACGCTGCCGCCGTGGGCGCCGCCATCTTCAGCAAGCCGGAACAAAGTCACGTGGCCTCGTCTCGACCCGCCCACCCGGAAGTAGGTGCGGCCAAAGCCGGACCTGCTGGAGGAGGTCACACCCCTAAGAGGCGGGCCTGAGCGCTTGCATTCTGCGCAGGCGCAGGATCTGGAGCGGCTCCGGGAGGCCGCAAAGCCTTGTACCAGTCGGCAGGGGGCGCCGGTTCCCAACACCCGCGGGTCATTGCGCGGGACCTGCTCTATGGGGAGCGCTAAGCAGGGCGTGTGGTTTTGTGTCCCTTTCGTATTGTATTTTACTGTTGATTCCTAAGACAGCCCTGAGAACGGGGGCTAGATTAGGGATCCTTGCCTCCCTTTGGAAGATAGAGAAACAGGCTTCCTAAGCCCTGCAGGGTCAATGGTGGAATGTGCACATTGGAAACAAACAGTCCCATTTTGCAGGTGGTCAACCCGGGACCCGGGGAGTGAAGCTATTTGGTAGCAGAGCCGAGATTGGAGGCGGGGGCCGCCTAGGACCCCGCAGTGAGCGCCGGGATCTTCAACTCCAATGCTACAAGCAGATGCCAATTCCGGCTGAGCTTCTATACCCCCGCCTGCCAACCTTGTGGCCAGGAGTCCTTGACCAGACTAACCGCGAGCCTTTGCACTTACTTCTGTTAAACCGGGGTGGTTCTGTACTGTGCTAGGGTTCAAGGAGGTAAGAAGGGAATGGGTTTGGGGTGTCAGTCTACTGCTTCTCTGAGTATCCTCGTACCACGGCTGGAGGGAGGAGGGGGCCTGTGAAAAGCAGCCATTTCCTCTCCAGAATGACTGGCACTTCCTGGCCACTTCCCACAGTGCCTTGGGGGTCCCTGGCCTGGTTTCCCCAGCTTTTGTGATTTTCTTCATTTGAAAGTCCCCCCCTCCCCATCCTTTTGGTTGTGATTGGCGTCAGCAGCTTTACTGCGGTCTACTCCACACCCTGTGCAAGTCACCCACTGAAAGTCACAAGCCCTGGTCTTTGTAGATTTGCCAAGTTTTGCAGGCGCCAGCATAGCCCTCGATATTAAAGTGTTTGCACATCCCCCAAAGAAACCCTGCACCCTTCGGCTGTCACCGGCCAAGTCCTGCTCCCTCCAGGCCCTGGCAACCATGGGGATCGAGGTTCTGTCTCCACGGAATTGCCCACTCTGGACATTCCACGCAGCGGGGTCATGCGACTCGTGGTCTTTTGTGACCGGCTTCTTTCGTTTAGCTCCTTGCTTTCGAGTTTCACCTGTGGGCAGCGTGTGTGGGTGCTTCCTTTCGTTTCTTGCTGAGGAATATCTCCTGTGTGGATAAAGAGCATTTCCTCATCCATCCCTCCGTGGACGGACATCTGGGTGGTTCCCACCTGGTGGCCGCTGTAGATGCCCTTGCTATGAACTTTCCAGTGTTTGTGTGGAAGCACGTTTCCGTTTCCCGGGGGTCAGATTCCTGGGAGAGGCATTGAGGAGCCACACGCCGACCTTTCCAGAAGCGAGCTGTTGTCCACAGCGGCTGCACCTTGTCCGTTCCTGTCCGTAGCACCCGAAGCTTCCGAGTCCCCGTCTCCTCTTCAGTTCTAGCCATCCTGGTGGGGGTAAAGGCGCGTCTCACTGTGTTTGGGTTGGCAGTTCCCTGTTGGCTCCTGTTGTTGAGAATCTGTCCCTGAGCTTTGGGCCATTTGTGTGTCTTTCTGAAGCCACCCCCCCTCCCTGTTCTCCAAGACCAGCTCAGACGCAGTGCAGTGTCCTTGAACCCACCTCTTCCTCACCGAGTCCCAGATGCCTGGAGCTCGCACGTCTGCCCTACCAGGAGCACGCGGAAGTCACTACCAGAACGCACTCGGCTGACTCAGGGGTACAGATGGGGCCCCTTGGTCTTTCCATGTCATGATGCCCAAAGGCCCTGAGCAGATCTGTCTTTGCAAAATGTCACAGCAGGCACCGGGAGAAGGCAAGCAATCATCAATCAGGGTCTGCAGATTCCCGGGGTCTGTGCAGCTGGTGAGAAGAGCGAGGTACGGGTCCTCCAAGGACACGCACCAGTCAGCGGGAAGCAGCTGTCTTCCACAAGGGGACCTCCCTGGACAGTCTCAAGAAGCCATGCTTTAGAAGTGTGGGCAGTGGGAGAGTGGAGTCCCCAGCATGACCCCGGCACCTGTGGCTGTCACCCTACTTCCTGTTTCCTGTTGCGGCCACCCCTAGGCTGAGCCAGCCAGAGACCAGAGATAAGGAGTGCCAAGGAGCACACAGGGCACAGGGCGGAGGAGCAGGGACGGTCAGGAGACTGACCGGCACCCAGGACGACCTTCAAGCGAAGAGCCAACCGGTGTGTGATGAGTTATGTCCCTGGGTGGATGGGGAGCGGGGTGCGGGGTCCCCGTTCTTGTGCGCTGGGGCAGCCCTGCCTGTGGGAACGGCCAGGGCGAGTCTGCCCTCCCTCCCTGGCCTCCCGAGGTCTGCGGGCACTCTTCGGTGTTGCCCGGGTGGTAGATGCCTCAGGTCTTCGTGCCCACGGAAGCACGAAGTTCCGCTGGCCCGAGCTGTCCTAGCGAAGGCGCGTCAGCCTCACCCCCCGACCTCCAAGTCGCGGGGCCACGAGGGGCACTGGCAGCTAGGACTCTGTCCTCTGAGTTTGGGGCCGTTCAGCCCACAGCGGTGACATAAGCCAGGGCCATCTCCAGGGCCCCCAGGGAAGGGGGAGGGCACCCAGGAAGTGGGTGTCTGGCTGGAGGGACGCACCCTTTGTGTTGAGTAACCTTGGGTAATTCGATTTTTTCACCCCAAATGGTAGCTGTAAGTGAAAGGGCCGCGGGTTCCAGGGAGCTGCTGTAACAAATGGCCAGAAACCAGGTCTCTTAAAATAACAGAAATTTGTTCTCTGACAGTTCTGGGGGCCAGAAATCCAAAATTCAAGCTGTGGGCAGGGCCGTGCTGTCCGCAGGCTGTAGGGGAGGGCTCCCCGGCCTCTTCCAGCCTCTGGGGACTCCGGGGCTCCCGGGCTCGTGGCTGCCTTGCCCAGGCCCCCTGTCTGTCTGGTGGCCTCTCCTCTCTGGTGTCTGAGTTCACCCTCCGTTCCTCCCTGCCTCCGATTAGACACCTGCCACCGGCTTGAGGACTCTTTCAATCCAGGACGATCTCATCTCAAGATCCTCAATTCCATCTGGTGACGTTCTTAGCCGGGGGTTAAGGTGGGGACCCGCCTGCTTTGTAGCGGGTCACTCTGCAGACCAGCCTCACCCTCTCTGTGTCGTGGATGTCTGTTCCTTTAACACACAGGCACTCCTAGCTGTGCACCCCTCACGGCCTGGTAGACAGCAGGCGTCTATTCCCAAAGAGCCAGGAGAGAGGATTTTGCCTGTTCCCAACACAAAGAAGTGGTCTATGTTCCAGGTGGTGGATAAGTCACTTATCTGAGTATGACCTCGTCAAAAGGTACAACTCTCCTGGGTCAATTAAAAAAAAAATTAAATTTAAAAATATACCCTCGACCCTGGCAATGCAAGGGGGAGGGGCGTCCATGATTTCAAAATCATTCATTTATTCAATAGCCATTTCTATTTATTGATGCATCTTTAATTAAGTGCCCGTGGGGGGTTTTGCGCCTGTGGCCCCATCAGGGTGCCCTTGGGGGCTGCCCTGGGCATTGGCCTTGGACTAGGGCGTTGGGGCTGTCCCTGGCCGGCTGGCTTCATAAGCTCCGTTTATGATTCTCGTGAACCGCCTTTATTAAAACCTGCAACTAAATATAGCCTCCCCGAAGACGTTCGCGAATCAGAAGGTGTTTCAAAGGTCTTAAAAGAAAATGGAAAGCTCTTTACGGATCTCCACGTCCCGAGCCGGCCCGGGGAAATGTGGCGGCCACATGTCGGGGTGGACGGTCTGCTCCTGCCCCGGGCCCTCATTAAGCCCTCGTTGCAGAGCTTCTTATTAGCTCGCTGGACCCCCTGACATCCGGGGGTCCCTGGACCCCCGCAGGCTGGCCTCTGGGAATGTGCCTAGGGACCAAGTCAGCCAGGGAGGTCTCAGCCGACTCCTGCCACCGTGGAGTGTCCCCGAGGCTGGGAGAAGCCAGGGTCCCCCTGGGAGCTGATGGCCCAGCCAGAGAAAGGCCAGCCGTGGGGAGAGATGCTCCCGGGTCTGGGAGGAGGTGGAGGCAGAGATGGCCACGGTCAGCATCCGCCACGGGTTGGGGCTTCTCAGTCCAAATGAACAGGACCACTGTCCCGCAGAAACCTGGGCACTGTCCCCAGACCCTCCCGACCCCTCAGCCCATCGAGTGCACCCGCCACAAGCTCCTCCCTCCCGTCCCGTCCACCCGCCACAAGCTCCTCCCTCCCGTCCCGTCCACCCGCCACAAGCTCCTCCCTCCCGTCCAGTCCACCCGCCACAAGCTCCTCCCTCCCGTCCAGTCCACCCGCCACAAGCTCCTCCCTCCCGTCCCCTCCGTGGTCACCGCGTCCCAGCCCCATTGTGGGAGTCTCGCCCGCAGGTCTAGTGGCTGAAAACCACGGACATCTAGGACCTTCGGTTCTCCAGGGCAGAACCCCAGGCCCAGGGGTGGGCAGGCTGCTTCCCCCTGGTGCTCCAGGACGGCCCGGTGCCCACCTTCCCCAGCCTCCTGGGGTGCCCGCCCTCCTGGCTCCTGGTGCCCACCTCCCGCCGCGGAGCCCGCAGCGGGGGAGCTTTGGCGCTCTGCCTCTGTCCTCTCGCCGGCTTTTCACTCCGGTGCTCTTGCAGGCACCCTGGTGACCCCGCTGGCATCAGGGAGGAGACGTCTTTGGGGGCGTTATTTGGCCTGACACGACCATCGGCCCGTGTTGTCCCCACAGCATCCTCTTTGGTCTCCCTGTTTCTTCCTTCTGTTTCCAGTCTTGTTAAAATCAAAGCTGGACCTGTGGCTTCTCTGCCTAAACCTTCCAGTGCATCCTGCGTTGGACCCAAAGCAGAAGATCTCACTTACTCTGTCCCTTGGTTTCAGTCGTTCCTGCCTCCCAGTTGGTCCTCAGCGCCACCAAGCAGCCTCCTGCCCCAGGGCCTTTGCACTTGCCGTCTCCTCTGCCTGCACTGTGCTTTACGGGCCCCTCCTCACCCCGCTCAGTCTCTGCTCCAGGTTCTTACCGCGAGGCCCTCCCTGGTCATCCTGCATGAATGGGCAGACCCAGCCCACCCAACCCCACCCCTCAAGGACGCTAGGGGGAACTGAGGGAATCTGAATAGACGCCGGACCTTCGTGGCCAACAATGCGGCCGCACTGGTTAATTGTGACAAAGAACCCGAATAATGCCAACGACACTGTGCTCAGGGCATACCGGAAGTTTCTGCCTGCTCTCCCGACTTTTCTGTAAATCTAAAACTTACTCAAACACCGAGTGTGTTAAATGTCCTCAGAAGATATTTTAAGTGCAGAGAAGGAGGGGCGCAGCCGGTCCGTGTGTCTAGATGTGGGTGAGTCGCCAAGGACCGTTTTGATCGGCCACCAGGGCGGACTCTGCACCCAGCCTTATTTTGTTTCCTCACCGGTTGGCGGACGAGTCTTTGGCTATGACGTCAGCTCAAGACCTCCGCGGGGTGGCTGAGGGGTGTCTGCGGGGCTCTCTTCTGTCACACGTTGGTGTTTGTGAGTCACGCGTGGGGTCTTGGAGCCTTTGCCAGTCTTGAGGACGTCACGGAGACAGCCGCGTTTGGACTTTTTGGGTGTAGAGAGATTCCCGGGGCAACCTTCTTCCTGCCCGTGGACACACAGGGGAAGAGCCCAGAAGGAGGGGACCACTTGGCCAAGACCACACGGTGGAGACCAAGGCCAGGTTCAAGCTGGGCCCCCTGCCCTTTCCTACCTGAGGCCACCCTCTGGGTCAGGAAGTAGGAAGGGTGGAGACAGACGCTGGAGATGGTTGTTGTGGGTGTCACCACCTGACACCATCAGTGTGGCTCAGGACCTCCCTGCCCACCACCCTAGGAGGCCTTCCGACATCAGCCTCCTATTCCTGGGCACCTGCAGGGCTGCCTTGAGGGGTCCTGGTGGCCAGGACAACTTGTGACCCAGCTTTGGCCACAGGCTTAGCCAACTGTCTCCCCTCGTGCTGCCGAGGTGAACCCTGGAGAACCGTGACATGAGCTAGCTCCTCCTGAGATCCTCGAGGACATGGAGCCCTGGAAGGAATGTGAGTAGACATAGGAGAGATCTGGGTTCAAATTCCAGCGCTGACATTTCGTGCTGTGTGACCTTGGGTAAATCAGTCACCTTGTCTGAATCTTGACTCCCTTGTAAAGCAGGACCAGCAACACCCACTTTGGGGAGGTGGCGAGGATTAGAATGCATTGGTACCGTCCAACACAGAGCTGATAACAGTAACCACAAGATCACGTTTTTGTTGGGCCACACAAACCCCATACCAACGCAGTGATATGGGGACAGCTATTATAGAGGAAGCAGCCTGAGCACAGAGAGGGGAAGTGACTTACCAGAGCTCAAGGAGCTGGGGTGGCGGGCCAGGGTTTGGAGCCTACCTCCTGCCCACTACGCCACAGTGTCCAAGCTGCTTATGGAGTGGACTGGTTAGCTCCGCGCCTCTTTGCTCGCTTTAGGTTTTTGTCTCCACTGCAACCCGCAAAGACCCTTCTCATTTTCTCTGCTTCTGATTGGCCGGAGGCATCGGGACTCAAGACCATCTTTTGCGCAGGTTAGGAAAGCGTCCTGCAGTTCCAGGCATCGGCCAGCAGGAGGCGCCAGAGGACCGCGGATAAGCCGAGCAGAGCCGCAGATCCAGGACGGTGCCAGCAGGCTGAGCCTGGTGCCCAACCTGGCCAGGTCACTGTGGGTGAGGCTTATTCCTGATTTTGCCCCCGTAGGGAGACAGAACCCTGCTCCCTTGCCAGAAGGACTCTGCTGGACGTGGCACCTAGCTGCGTAGTTGGTGAATATTTCTGCTTACACGAGTGGGTCTGAACCTGTGAGCAGCCCAGGGGGCGTCAGAGCAGGTAGCTCAAGACAGGGGTCTGCAGGGAGATCCTGCTGCTCAGGGGCCCAGGGTGGGGGAGGGAGAAGGGGGAGGGGAGGGGAAGGGGGAGGGGAAGGGAGGGGGTCCCCTGGTGGGACCCTCAGGGGTGCCACGGGCCCAAGGTGACCCCGCAGGGGAGACATGGAACAAACGCCCCCACAACAGGCTTCCTGCCCTGTGACGTAGATGGGGATTTCCCCTTTGGCCAGGCCCACCCAGAGGCCCGAGGATGCAGAGCGCCCTGGCGTCTACCGGGTGCCATGCAGAAAGGAGAAGGCGCCAGGTGGGAGGGCGGGGCTCGGGAGGGTGGGCCCGGCGGGGGATGTCCGACTCGGGATCTCTGGGCTCTCTGTAGGGTCAGGTCCCTGTCTCTTTGGGGCAAGGAGAAGGGAGCCATTAAATTGCTGTGATGCCACCGAGCCTGAGAACCGAGTCTCTGGGCTCCTTGGGGAGAAGAGCCAGTGAAGCGAGGCTGGGGAGTTGTTCCACTGTCCTCGCTGGAGCAGGGTGTCCTGGCATCTCAACCCTGCAGGGCCATCTGCCTTCTCCACCTCAGCCGGGAAGTTGGCCTCCTGAGCGGGTGGAGTTGGTGAGGCTTAAGGGAGGCTGTTAAGTTCAGGGGTTCAAAGTCCAGATGCTCAACTTGGAAGCTGTGTGTCTTTGGAGTAATTACTTAACCTCTCTGAGCTGGCATGAGAAATTATCCCAGTACCCTTTCCACCAAGGTATCAGAGTGGTGCCGTGAGGACAAACCTCTTTGAATCAAACCTGGGTTCCAACCCTGTCTCAGCCATTAGTGGAACGTGTGACCTTGGGGAAGTCACTGCACCTCTCTGAGCCTTGGTCTGCTCACCTGCCTTGACTATTTGCTGGGGGCTGAACCATGTTCTCCCCAGAGAGATATGCAAGTCCTGATTCAGTGTCTGTGGATTTGGCCTTATTTAGAAATGGGGTCTTTGCAGATGTGGCCAAATTCCGATGAGTTTGTGTTGGATTAAGTGGGCTTTTGGCCCGTGCAGCTGGTGTTCCCTTAAGAGACCCTGGTGGGGGGGGGTCCTCGTGGCAACGGGGACGTGGATCGGAGCCGCGAGTTCCCTTCTGTGGCCAGGACAGTCAAGGACACCAGCAACCGTGGAAACTGAGAAAGACAGGCTAGATTCTCCCAGAGCCTCCAGAGGGCGCACGGCCCTACGGACACCTGGGTTTTGGACTTCAGGTCCCCAGAGCCGTGGGGAATAGATTTCTGCCCTTTTAAGCCACATAGCTTGTGGCTCTTTCTTCTAGCAGCCCCGAAGAGAGGACATGCTGCCATCCTAGTGACGAAGGTGGTGTGATGAATTATCCCCAAACCCGCTGTGTCAGTCAGCCTTCCGGTACTGTGATAAAATCCCCGAGAAAAGCCACTTAGAGGAGGAAATAGATTTTGTCTCATGGATCCAAAGCTTTCAGGGCCACAGTCGGCTGCGGCTCCATTGCTGTTAGACCGTAGAGAAGCTGAGCATCATGGTGGAAGGCCACGGAGGAGGAAGCAGAGGGAAGAAAGGGGCGAGGGACAAGATACACCCCCAGGGCACGTCCCCAAGGACCCGGTCCTACTCGGTCCACTGGTGAGGACGGCCTGCATGGTCCAGTCACCTAAAGCCCCACCTTTCAACACCGCTGCATCGGGGGCCAAACCCGCAACACACGAGCTTCAGAGACCGTCCAGGGCCACACGGTGGCGCCTGTGTAAAGCATCCGTTTTATGCTCACGGACGCACTTGGGTCAGAGGTGGGCCAGCTTGCCTCCCTGCCCGGTGTCTGGGCTTCGGAGACCTCCCCGCTTCTCCTTGGGTCCCTCCTGGCAGGAGCTGGCCTCCCGGGGCGGTGTCCCCAGGAGCGATGGGCAGGAGCGGGGCCCCGCGCAGTGGGGTGGGTGGTCACGCCCAGGGGTTCCGCGAGATCTCCCTGCCAGCTCCACGTTCCCCAGCGCCTTGTTCTTTGGTGGGGGGCTGCCGGCTCAGAAGCGCCATTTTTTCCTTGGTGAAGTGGAGGGATGCATTTTGAGTCTCTGTGAACTGGAAGCACATTCCGTTCCCCTCAGGTGGACGGGGGACGCCCACACTGTCTTCTGCCGGCCCTGCTTGTGGGAGGAAAGGGCAGCCTCCGTCTGCAGCCTCCCTGGCTTCTCTCTGGCTGCAGGAGCACGCTGCCCATGGACTGGTGGGGTCCTGGTCACACCGCCTTCCTACCACCCCCATGTCCCCCTGCTCCTGGGCTCAGGCCTGGCCTTGCAGGCAGTAGAGGTCAACAGTGGCTGCTCTCTTTTTTGTGTGTGGGGGGGTGCTTTCTCCTTTTCCCTTTGTTACGAAACCTGCCAGTGATGCTGTGGATGTAGGTATCCAACTGTCTGCGTAAGAAGGGACAGCAGGGGTGGACGGTGTCCCTGCCCCGTTTGTAGGTGGGAGCCCTGGCCCCTAGTGTGGCTGCATCAGGAGACAGGGACTCCATCAAGGTAATCAAGGGACAGTGAGGTCTCAGAGTGGACCTAATCCAGTAGGACTGGTGTCCTCATACAAGGAGGGCAACAGAGGCCGTGGGTTCACATGGAAGGAGCGCTAGGCCACTCCAGCCTCGTCTCCACATTCCAGACAGGGAGGAGGAGGAGGAAGAGGAGGAGCAGACGCCCTGGCTGCAGCTGGGATCCCTGCAGAGGTATCTGCAGGATCCCTTTCCAGGGCGTGTCTCCCAGCAATTTATACCTGCTCACCATTGGCCAGAACTCAGTCACATGACCCTCTAGCTGCACGGCATGCTGGGAAATGTAGTTCTACCGGCAGACAGAGGGCCTCCCTCACAACACACCAGGGCCTGAGGGAGGCGGTGGGTGCAGGTCTTTTGTGCATGAGGCTGTGTGGAAGGGGCTGCCGCAGGCGTCCATGAGAAGTGGCTCAGATCTGATGGCAGTGGGGGTAGAGTGCACGGTGTCAGGGTCTCAGGACTGGTGGGGAGGGACCCCGAGGTTTGCTGCCTCTGATGCAAAGGCAGAGGAGCACGGTAGGACCAGAGGCCCCCTCCGGCCGCCTCACGTGGCCGGGCTGGGCCCTAGTCCACAAAACAGGGACACTGATGAGGCTGCCGGGAGGAAAGGGGGGCTCAGGCCACCCACTGCCTTCAGGGCCACACCCAACTGGGTGCAGGAAAGCATCCCAGGCGCCAGGTGGGAAATGGAGGAAAAGGTGGTACCACCTGTCCTTGGGTGACCACAATGTGGGGCTGTCCCCCCGGGATCTTGTGTTACGGCCTCCTCCACTCTACCTGGCAGGAGAGCTTATCCTTTCTGTGCTTCTTTTTTATTTTATTGTTACCCTGTTCTGACAAGAATGCACTCAGAGAGGTTGGGGCAATGCTTGTGGCCACATGGTAGCTGCTGCTGCTGCTGCTGACCACGCTCACCCGTAGGTAGTATTCGTAGAGTGCGCCACAGGCTGAGGTACGTCCCAAGCCCTGTAAAGCACCGCCTTAGCTCCTTTAGGGAGGAACTTATGATTCCCATTTCACGGATGGGGAGACTGAGGCTCAGACGGGGAGTAACCCATGTCCATCATGAGCTAGGCAGGAGTGCTGCTATCCGGAACATTCCAGTTACAGTGTTGCTCTGCCTCTCCTGGAACACAGGCAAAATGCTTGTCTGTTCAAAGATCTGTTAGGTTCCTGCCTTATCCCGAGCTCTTTAAGTGCACGATCCCGTTCACTCCTGTGCGAGCTACTGACGTCAAGAACTGTTGTTATGTCTACTTCGCAGACGAAGAAAGTGATGCCCAGAGAGGTTGAGTGACTTGCCCAAGCTTGCACAGCTGGAGAGCCAGGATTTGAACTCAGGACCCTCTGACACTGGAGCTTGGGCTATTGCTCTCACTTTGGTCTGCAAGCATGGCATGCAGGGGTGAGGCCTGGGGTGAAGTGCCAAGCCCAGAGGGCATGAGAGAGACCAGCCCAGCCTGCCTCCTTCCCATGTCCTCTCTGCCCCGGGGACTCACCTCACTCCCACGTACACAGCTGCCAGGGATCAAAGTCCTCTCCAAGATGTATTTGCTGTGAGTTCTAAACAAACGGGTGTTACCATGTAGCTAAGAGAAACACTGAGAGGACGCGGTGTCCAAAAGCCAAGAGTCCTTTAAAGTCCTGGTGATTGATCAGCCCGTCTTTGGTCTCATGCTCTCAGGGGCCACGGCGGAGGGGCAGGAGGCGCGGACTGTGGGGGCAGAGCTGCGGGCCACTCAGGGGCACCTCCAGATGCCCCGCCGCCTCTCCTGCGTCCATCCGTGCTGGGAGAACAGCCCTTCAGCCCACGAGCCGTAAACCACCTCCCCCCCCCACGCACACACATGCACACACGCACACACGCACACACGCGCACACACGAGGGACAAACAGGTGCTGTCTGTGGATCCATCCCGAGGGGCTCACGGGCACCCCTTTGAGCAAACTCACCCGTAAGACAGACAAGGCTGAGGGCACAGAGCAGGCGACCAGAGGAGCTGGGACTGTTCAGCACTCAGCAAATGCCCAGCCATCAGGGCGGTGGGCAGGGACTGCCCCAGGGGTGACCGGCAGGGAGAGGGACACTGTGATGCTGTGTGATAAAGGGCAGAACTGGACCCAGCAGAGATGAGGCCCTGCCATGGCAGCGAGCGTGGACCAGCCCTTGGTGGGAACGTCAGAGTTGGTTTTGGGGGTTTATTGCTCCTGGAGATTCTGACCATCAGGATTGGTGGTGTACGTGAGGGTTCCGAGACAGAGGCTGCCGCTAGCAAGGGAAAAGAAATCAGGACACTATGAATTGGGCTTCCTCTTGTCTTGGCCCTTCTTTTCCAAAGGCAGGTGGCTTGTGTAATGTTTGACTGCAGGAGATAGAAAAATAAATGGGTTTTCTGTAGCATATTTCCATGTCCAAGCCTCTGTGGTGGAGACGAGATCGTGAGCTTAAAGCACTTGCTCAGTAAGTAGAGTTACGATTCTCAGATTCTCAGCTACATGGTGCAGCTCTCGGCTGTGGGTCCTGGGAAGCCAGTATGCACCCCTCATTCAGGGATAAAGTCAGGGTTGGGGCCTTTGTTTGAAGCTTGCCTGTATTGCTGGTTGTGGTGGAGCACACCTGTAATCCCAGGGACTTGGAGGCTGAGGCAGGAGGATCACAAGTTCGAGGCCAGCCTCAGCAACTTAGCAAGACCTTGTCTCAAAATAAAAAATAAAAAGGGCTGGGGGTGCAGCTCAGTGGTAGAGCACCCCTGGGTTCAACGCCCCAGTGCTGGGGAGGGGGAGCTTGTCTGTGTCAATGAGACTGTGCTGGTCCTTATGCGCTGTCTGGTTGAATCAAACCATGCCGCACATCTTCAATACACTCAATTTTTATTTGGCAATTTTAAACAGAGCTTTTAGTATCAGGAGAACAGGCAGGTGCCGGGCCAGGGAGCTGCATCTCCGGCCTTATCTGTTAAAGTGTGATCATGGCCACGTTCAGCAACTGACTCTGGAAGTTTCTGAGCATTCAGTGAGCTGCCGTTAGGAGCTGGTGGGTTCTTCTTGCCTCAGTTTCTGCACCCAGAGAACCCAGGACAATCCCACTTTCCACAACTCCTGTTGTGTGAAGGGCTCAGCAGAGACGCCCCAGAAAGGCAGCTGCCATGATCCCCGGGGCTAGTGGGACGGAGGACACCAGCCCTCCAGCACACCATAAATCCCCCTTTTGCCTATGGGAAGCGGAACCAGGAGGAGAGACTGTGGGTGGGTTTTCCACCTGCCAGTCAGGTGGCAGGTGCTGGGCTCCTGGCCTGTTGCCGTTTGGTATCGAGCCGTCCGTCACCTCCGGGACTATTTGCATAGTTACATCGCATCTGCTAGAAAGTTGGTATCCCAGTAGACATGCTTTCTAAATTTTTCTCCAATTAAAAAAAAATTAATAAAAATCACATGTTAATTTTCCAAAATTGAGATAAACCTCTTTCTGGAATCCACTAAACCGTGCATACATCTTAGGTACTATCATTTGAGAATCTGCCTATAAATTAATTGTGTCACATTAACGAACGCCAGGCCCGCCACCGTATTGGCCCCTGCAGGGTCTTTGTTTGCTGCCCTCTTCTCCTGACGGCGTTTTGAAGATGAAATCTCGCGAGGTCGTCTCCTCCATGCTGCTGGGCGCTCTGCTTTTTATGTAATCGATCGTGGCAGGAAAGCTGGCCCTGGAGCACCCGGAAGGCCAGGAGAATGCTGGGGGCGTGTGACCGGCGGGCGCCTTCGCCACCAGCGAAGCTCTGCTGGCCTCCTCGCCCACCTCCGAGGGGCTGCCTCTTGGCCTCAGGCGGGCCCAGGGCCCCCGGATGTAGCTGCAGCGTGTCCTGAGCTGAGCACCCGTTTCCCTGCCATGACCGGGTCCTCCTGAGACCTGCAGCGGCGGGCAAGGGCCCTGAGCCCAGCTGGCTCCCTGCACCACCCAGCGGAGCCCCATCCAGCGAGGCTCCTTGTCACATCCCGTGTCTGTCCCACCAGGCTCCTGCCCTCTCCAGAGCATCCATAATGGTGTGCTCTGGGGAGGGTCCAGGCAACAGCTGCCTTTGATCAGCCCAACATCTGGGCTGCCTGGTGATCAAAGATGGGAACCCTGTGACAGCCCAGACTTGGCGGGGACCCAGCCTGGCTAAAAGCACTGGTGGGGGAGGGGAGGAGAGGGCAGGGGTGAGGCCGAGGAGGAAAGGGGATGCAGGGCTGGGGCAACCCACCCCAGCCCAGGGACCCGCCAGGAAGGGCAGCAGCTAGGAGCACGGACCGTGTATCTGTGACCTTGACTCTTCAGGCCTCAGTTTCCTTTTCTGTAAAATGGGGATAACACCGTGTCCAAGTGAATGAAGAAATGCCAAGTGAACAAACAGGATCCTCTGTGCTGTTACTGATCTTCCTCGAGCGGGTTGGCTGGTCTTCCCAGATGCTTCCGGGCCGACTAATTTTGGGTGAACCCTTCCCTCCAGGCCCCCGTTTGCCTACCAGTAACACGGAGAACCAGAGCAGACTTTGGAAGCAAGAGAGATCATGTCTTTCCTTTCAATGGATGGAGGGACCGAGGTCTCGCGAGGGGCAATCACGCAGTGAGAAACCAGCTCAGCATTTACCCGCCGGGAGTGGCGCCCTGCGGGAGTCCTGGGCTCTCGCTCAGGGGTGTTAGTGATCCGGGGCGCCAGGCGAGGCCGCTGGAGTCTTGGCATGAGCCAAGAACTCCTCCAGCTTCTCCTCCAGCTTGGAATCGATTCCCTCACTGCACAGCAGCAGCAGGCGAGCTTCTATTTTGCAGGTAAAAGCTCTTTTAAAGAATGGCACGCTGGAAGAGTCCGCACGGCCACCTCTGAGTCACAGACACGCCCAGGAGCAGCCGCTTCGGAGGAGCACCGAACATGCCCAGCCCCCAGCCGCCCCCGGGGGCTCCCCTCCGGTCACTGCCCTCCTCGCCATTAGGATGCCCATTGTACAGTTGAGAATACCGAGGCACCCAGAGCATAAGCCAGTTGCCCAAGGCCCCTTGCTGGCAGGTGAGGCTTCAAAGCTCCAAGCCCTGGCCACAGGTGGGGAGCCCCTGCTCAGGTAGGGCTCCGCTTAGGCTGGCGCAGCCCCAGGGATGCTGCCCGTATCCAGGTGGGGCTCCTGGGAGAGTAGCCTTGCTTTTTTGAGGGGGACCACCTGTTAGAGAAGCCCACTTGCAAACACTAGCTGCAGAAAGCCTCGGGGCTTTGGGGAAATAGAGCTACTCGGTGGTGGGGGGTCCTCCGGAGCTCTCAAGCCCCTAATCCGTCCGGCTGGCTCCCAGCTCTCAGGAACCCCGAAGCTGCTCCAGCCCCTGCCCCCTCCTCTCCACACCCTCCCAATTCTGTCCCCTGGAAGTTTTCTTTGTCCCCACGGGAGGTTGGAGGAGGTGGGATGTGCTGTTGGCACCAGGCAGAAGCCCACTCCCTTTCCCCTGTGGAACTGCCCAGAAGGTCTTAGCCCGAGTCTGAAAGCGGAGCCCGAGGCCAGGGTTCGTGCACAGAGAGTAAACTTAGGAACCGATCCACGGAGCGGGACAAAGGTCAGGGTGGGAGCCCGAGGACCGGCCACACCACAGGCATCTTCTCAGGACCTCAGGAGTCCTAGGCCGGCGTCTCAGAACCGCCTGCCAGGGGTTGAGGAGGGGATCCATCGGTTGGCTCCCGTCTCCGTTGGTCCAGGCGGCCCTGTGGCTTCTGATCTCCCCACTCCTAGGAGGAGTGATGTCCTGGGTCTTGCCTTGTCCAGGGTCTCCACGAACCTTGGGACAGAGTCATCACAGAGTGGCCACAACACAGTCGGGCTATTACCTGCAACAAGTTGGTGGCAGCTGACCTGGAACCCGGGCCACATCCGTGGGTGCATGTGTGGTGGAGACGGGGCTGTAAAAGGCTGGCGTGAGCCCATAGGAAGAGGTGCACTAAAGGGTTTGGAGTCGCTGGGCGCCACTGGGAGGCCCTGCAGAGGCTGTGGGCGGAGGCTGGCTCTGGCTCACCTGTCATCCTGTCCCCCCATGCCCAGCCTGCCTCCCCCTGCCCTGCAAATGCCCCATCATCATCCCGGGCAGCACAGGATGGCAGCCGGTCCTGCCTCGAGACACCCTGTTAGAGACTGAATTGCATTTCCCAAATATTCATCCGCCAAGCCCTGCGCTCCGGGCTGGGAACAGGGTCCTTGCAAGTGTAACGCCGTATTAGAGGAGCAAGCCCTAAATTCAATATGGCGGGTGTCTCACAAAAAGGAGAAATTTGGGCACAGACCCATGCATACCAAGAGACCCCATGTCAGGATGAGGCAGAGCCAGGTCTGCCAATCAACAGCAGAGGCGAGGGAAGAGGCCCTCCCAGCCTTGGGAGAAGCGACCCTGTGCGTGCTGTGACCCCACACTTCCGTCCTCCAGAATGGAGAGACGATACTCTAAGTCGCATCAGTCACCCAACCTGGTGTTCCGTTGAAGCATCCCTCGCCAAGTAGGGAACCTAGGGATGCAGCAAATTCCATGATGCCAAGGAGGGTGCTCTGGTCTTGGCATTTGTTTGGGGTCCTGGTCCTCCTGGATAATCACACGGAACGGGCAATTCTCTCTGCAGAGGATGAAGGTCCACAGGAGATTTTGGAAAGAAATTCTGCAGCTCTCAAGCGTCTTCCAGCTCACGTGTAGCTTACAGAACATTCTGGGGATGGTTAGCTTCTCAAAGAGGCAGAGCCGCTGGTCGGGGCTTGAAGGAAGAGCCCGGCGGATGAAGCCCAGCAGATTGGACGCACAGATGTTCTTTCTTTAATGAACAACCTTGGAGACGTATAAATCACGAGCAGGGAGGGAAGTCTGCAGCCTTTCACGAGGCCAGGGGAAGGGATGGCCAAACTGGTGGTGAGGATTTGGGGTGAATAAATAAATGCCCACCAAGGTCATGCCAAGCTTCTAACTCCTAGTGGATACTCAACCCACGAGGGTCCTCTGCTGGGTTCGGGGAAGAAGGGACCTCTACATGGGATCTGGCACTTTGCAGATCAGAAGGCACATGGGTTATTCGTGTTAACTGGATTGACCAGCAGATTCGCACTGTTGAGGCTCCATGCAGATTCCCTTCTTTTACCCCTTCTGGGACGACATGCTAGCTCCGTGAGCTCGCGCATCTGTGGCTGCAGCTGTGACTGTGTGTGACAGCTCAGTGGCTCCAGGATGCCCTGCCTGCAAGCCCAGGAGCTGACGGCATGCAGCATCTGGGCCCAGCACCTCTTGCAGGGAAGCTCAGCCAATGGCCAGTCAGCGCAGGAGCCTCGGATGTTGGGACAGACTCGGAGCTATAATTTACACGGCAAAGCTCCCCCGCAGGATCAGGCTAAGCCTCGGCTTTGCTGAAATCTCACCCCGGCTTGGCGTCTTCTTCCCTCCTCATCTGTTGGATTCTCCGGGCGCATTTCCTCAATAAATCACTGGGGGAGGCTCCTGGGGTCAGTGCGGCTCCTGCCAACCTGACAGAAGGCAGGAGGTTTGATCCCTTAGGAGCATCCCAAGTTCCTTCTCGAATATCCTGGGCTGTCTTCTCTGGCCCCAACTGCACTCGCGTGGTCTGAGGAGAGAGAACTGAGGTTTATGGGAGGGAAGCAAGAGGACGGTGTCTGTCCATCAATCAGGCGATAGGGAAGATGATACCGTATTACACGGGGGCTTCTCCATCTGGGAACTAGTGACATTTGGGGGCCGTCCTGGGCACTGTAGGATCCTGAGCAGAACCCCTGACCTCTGCCCACCTGAGTTCAGGAGCATGCCCCAGTCACAACTGAAAACGTCTCTAGACATGCCCAGTGTCCTCTGGCTAAGGACCATTGCATTAAACCGAGGCCCGCAGCCCTGTAGCCTCCATCTCCAGCTGACTGGCTTGATTCAGCCCAGGTCCGTTCCCCAGAGAAGGTCATCAATGTCATTTCCTGCATGCGGCACTGGCAGCAGCTAAGTGGTGGGTGCATTGGGGTTAGAGGGGAGGCGGGGCAGGCGGTCAGCATCTTTGGCAGTGTGGACCATGTTGACAGGGCTCACCGTGGTTCCTAGCAAGACAAAAGCAGGGTGGACTGATTTTGGCAACTGAATCACCAATATGCTTGATAAGACCCTGGGTGAGCTGTGTGTGTGTGTGTGTGTGTAGTTAGGATGATTTACCAAATTGTTTTTCCAAGGACAAACAGGTTTTTCAGCATGCAGGACATCAGGGACCGAGATCAGCAGAGTCCCAGGCGAGCTGGGACAGTTGGTCCCCTCCGAGAGGAACACGGCTCATACCACCGAATGTGCGAGGATCCCAGTGCTGAGCGCAGCCTCAGATGGTAGGTGGCAAGCTTCGCCAGGTGGAGTGCCGATGTTTACGTGGTGGTAAACAGGCCAGCTGAACAAAGCGTGCTCCTAAGGACCTCCTAAGGGTATTGCAAGATGCCAGTCGGTGACAGTTGACTTAAGCCCCAGTCTGGAAGAAGGGGAGACTCTGCTTGGCTTTCTGTGCCTCAGTCACATGGCACATGAACGGAAGGCCCTGCCTGCCTGCCTGCCTGCCTCTGCTGTCGGACACTCCAGAAGTGCAGAAACCCTGGCCCCCACCTTCCCGTGCTCCCATCTCCCTACCCCATAATCTCTCTCCACGTTTGCAACCCACCGAGGCTCCATCTCCCTGGGAGCCTACCCTGGCTCTTCTGCATTAGCACCGGAGATGCAAACACCCATCCTATAAAAGGACTACCTCCAGGACCCTCCTCGCTGACTCTGCCAAGACACACGGTGTCTCCACCTTTCCTCTGAGCCTGGTGCCCAACTGTCTGGGAGAGAACAAGCCACTTGTGAGCCCTATGGGGCAGCCCTGCCCAGGGTGGTCCACTGGCATCTCTGCAAGATGACCTCCTCTGCCCTGGGCTTGGCCAGCCCCATCCAGAGCTGGCCAGACTGTCCCGGGCTCCCTGTGGCTCAGGGAAGCAACACCACCTCTCTCTCTGCTCCGGGTTCTGAGTCTTCTTGGAAACATTCAGTGATGATGTTTCAAAAACCTTATTCTACTTCTTTTCCAAAAAACAGCCCATAAAACAAATCTGAGCGCCAAAGGAAACGCGTATTGGTTGGGGACGGCCCAGGTATGGGCAGGTTGACAAGGAGTGACCTCTCTCTCTCTGATGCTTGTAGACTCTGTGGCAACTTGGTTTTCTGTTCTCAACTTTTAGGGAAGATTGTTATTTTTCAACTGTGTCACTTAATGATCTGAATCCTGGGAATATCCCATTAAGTCCCCTCCTGTCCCCATAAGATTCTGTAAAAGCCACTCCCTTTCCAAAGGGATCGGGGAAGGAGGAGTCCGTCGTATCCACTGCCGCTTGCTAGTGTGGTGAGCCGGGTAGTGTGCAGACTGGCCTGGTCCCGGACCCAAGCCCTCAGACCTAGGCCCTGCGATGTCCAGAACCACTGGCTCTTTGCCTATTTGAAAGGTTCAGGAGCAGGGGTGGGGGCGTCCTCTGTCTTCGCAGGAAAGCTTTGAAATGCAGGGCAGCTCAGGGAGCAGCCCGGGCAAGCCCAGCCAAGCATGGCATTCAGGAAAAGCCTCAGCCCCTGATGGGCAGGGGTGGGAGGCACCCTGGGCTGGCTCCCCGGAAGCAGATCTGGAGACAACGCAGGGAGGGAAAGTGGTTTGTGTGGGAGGGGAGCCCAGGAAGTCCCGGGAAGGGAGACGGTGAGCTCCTCGGGCCCAGCCCTCTGCAGGAGGTCCTTTTTAGGTCTCATTAGGTTCAGGTGTGATTGGCGCGGGGCTGACGCGGCACTGTCGGCTGTGGGTACTGAAGGCTTCCGGTGACACAACCCCCAGTGGCTGGCTCCCATTAGCACCACCTCGGGTCAAGGATCAGTAGAAGCTGATCCATGAAGTGGGCCGCACATTAGGGAAGGCGGGCCCACCTGTGGACGAGGGAAAGAGCACCCCAGCCTCGTCAGCAGAACAGCAGCCCAATGAATGAGGGCACAAGACACGCTCCTGCCATCCCAGCCCCCACCGCCCAGGTCAGGGACCAAGGGTCTCCTCACACATGGGGTGTGACCTCTCGCCAAGGTCCAAAAAAAGGAATGAACATGACAAAATGCATTCCCGGAGGTTGGGGCAGAGGAACCCGGGAAGGCTTCTGGGAGGTGGTGACGGCAGAGGGAAACACTGGGGAAGGATTCAACGTACCCAAGGAGGAAGGAAGGAAGGGAGAGCGGGGGCTCTCGGACCTCCAGACGGCCTGGCGGAGAGGTCGAGAGGCACTTTCCTGTCTGAGAAATGGGCACATCTGACCCAGCTATCCCACTTCTTGGTATTTATCAAAAAAAGTGCGATGACAGTGATCCGTGCACACCCACGTTTCCCGCAGCACACGCTCGAGTTAGGGACCCAGCCTACGTACACACGACGGCGTTTCACTCAGCCGTAAAGAAGAACGGAATTCTGTCGTTGGAGGGTAAATGGATGGAACTGCAGAACACGTGCTAAGTGAGAGAAGCCAGACCCTGAAATCAGGGGTTGAACGTTTCCTCTCCTGCGTGGAAGCTGGAGAGGGTGATGTGGAGGATTATTTTCTTAAAGAGGGGTGGTGTTGGGGTTTGGGTATGAGGTGCCCCCGAAAGCTCACGTGTGAGATGATACTAGAACATTTGGAGGTGAAATGATTGGACTGCGAGAGCTGCAGCCTACTCAGTGGATCAGTCCTTTGCTAGGACCTGGGTGGTGACCGTAGGCAGGTGGGGTGTGGCTGGAGGAGGGGTCCCCGGGGGAGTGACTTGGGGGTTGTATTTTGTCCCTAGTGAGCAGAGCGCGCGCTCTGTCTCCATCCTGAGTCCCATGCCCTAGCCACTTTCTTCCGCCATGATGTTCTGCCTCACCGTGGGTCCAGAGCTGTGGAGTTGGCCGACCACAGACTGAACCTCTGAAACTGTGAGCCCAGACTTCTCTGAACTGTTCTCGTCACAGCAAAAATAAACCAGACTCAAACACTTCATTAGGGCTGCCGTAAAAATCGCAGCCTGGGCAGCCGATGAACATCAGTGTCTCGCTACAGTTCTGGAGCTGGAAGCCCCAAGATCAAGGTGCCAACAGATCTGGGCCTGGCGAGGGCTGCTTTCCCGGTTCACAGGTGGCGCCTTCTGGCTCTGTCCTCACGTGGTGCAGGGAGGGAGGGAGGGAGGGATCTCTCCAGAGCTCCCGATTCCCATCTGCAAGGACGCCTCCCTGACCAAATCACCTTCTGCAAGGCCTCACCTCCTAACGGCATCGCCTTGGGGGTTAGGGTTTCAACGCGTGAATCTGGGGGACGCAAACACTCCGACCATGGCAGGGAGCCCTCCCCAGCATGGGCTCTAGCCATCCTTGCAGACTTGATCTCACCAGCACGTTTATATCATCTTAGATCTGATGCCACGAAGGAAACACAGCCACCAAATTCACACTACAGTGTTAGTGGCTGATAAAATGGGAAGGATGGCTCTTTCTTCTTAGTGAAATCTTGTCCCTTGGCATTGAGAGATTGAACATTCAGTTTGATGGTGGACGTTTCCCATGACGACAGAGGGGAAGCCTGTTGGGGTGGGTGGCCCGGGAGCCAGGAAGCCCTGGCCCTCAGCCCAACTCTACCAATGGACATTCTGTGGCCTTCGCAAAGCCACCACTTCTCCTGGGCCTCTGAGTCCCAAACCCTCATTTTGTCAGTGAGAATTTCTGGTTCTCCTCCAGGTGTGGGTACTCACCACTGCGGGCATTGTGGGCCATGAGAAAAACACAATAGAGGAGGAAGAGTTTGGTCCGCCTTCATCTGTGTCTACCGTGCTGGTTCAGTTTCGTGGTGTGCTTGTTTCAGGACGGCAGGCTGGGGACTGAGACAACAGAAACTCACTTCCTCACCCTCCTGGAGGCTGGGAGTGCAAGTCTCAGGTGTTGACAGGACAGCTCTTTCTGAGACCTCTCTCCTTGGCTTAAGTTCACGTGACCTCTGTCTGTGCCCGGAAGGGCTCAGCTGGGTGGTTTCTCTTTGATCCACCAGGGGTCTACTAGGAACAGCAGGATCCCCTTCCAAGATGGCTTCTTCACACACCTACTTGGGGCCTTGGTGCTCCCGGCCTTCCTCACTCTGTGTGTGCCACCTTCTTCCCTTGGACGTCCCCATGAAGCTTGGGCCTCCTCGCAGCCTGGTGGCATCAGCTGCGTAGGATTTCTTATAAGGTAGCTGACTTGAAGTAAGATTTCGGGGGACCCGGATGCAAAGGTTCGAGGCCCCTTATGATCAAGACTCGGCTGTCTCCATGAGTCGCTTCTCCCATGTTCTACTGGTCCAATTAATCAAGATGCGAGAAGAGGAGCCATTCAAAGCCACCACCCTGGTTTGGTGCCCTCGAAGCCTCTCCTAGAGGGTGTGATTTTGCACCTCTGTTCTATGAGTTTTGCCACCACTTAAATTCAGCCTTGTGCTTTGACGTCCTTGGCGTAGCGCCAGCATTGAGGTGGGTGGATTCTAAGGGCTCCTGGGCAGGCTCTGGAGAGGTCTGTCCCCCAGTGACGGGCATCTTCTGGGCCGGTGGTGAATGGAGGGCGCCTGGCATCACCTCCTCTTGCCCTCGCTGTGACCAAGTCAGTCTCATGAGGAGAAGCTTCCCACCCCCCACCCCCCACTTCTCTCAGTGCAAATTGAGATTTCTGGGCGGGTTAGGCAGAAAACCACCCCAGAATCAGGAGCAGAAAATGACCCCAGAATCAGGGAGTAGAAACGTTCGGCTGCCAGGGAAACACCGTGTGGGTGAGGATGCAGAACGTGTGTGCGAGGCCCGGTCACGTCTCGGGGGAACCCCAGAGACCTGCAGAAGCTTCCTTCCAGACCCCCAGCACCCGCTCACCCCGGGGCAGCCCACCCGGCCTCCGAGAGTCCCCGTCAGAAATAACTTCGTGAAGAGAGGAAGCACTGCACAGCGTCAGGAGATCCGGGTTCTAGTCCTGACGCTGGCCTGGTCCACCTGTGTGGTTCTGAGCACCCTGGATGGTGAGGACAGACAGCCACCTGAGGCAGGTCGCTCACTGCGCCTTCCCAGGGCTTCATGGGACACCTGCGAGGGCCAGGCAGGCTGCTCTTGGCTTAGGATTCTTCAGCTGTCAAATGGAGAAAAGTGTCAGGTGTGTGTGTGTGTGTGTGTGTGTGTGTGTGTGTGAGAGAGAGAGAGAGAGACAGAGAGACAGAGAGACAGAGACAGACAGAGAGAGAGAGATTGATTGGAAGGAGCTTGCGGCCGTCTGGATAACTGGCTGAAGAGGTCCATCTCTCCCTCTTTCCTGGGCAGGGCCACACCTGGGCCTGGGAGCACCGCCTGGGCCAGGCCTTCCCAGGAGCCAGCCCAAGCAGCCCAGAAGGTGGACTCGGCAGCGCGTGAGCTCACCCAGCTTCACGATGACCACGTGGCTTCAGGTGAGCTAGGAGACCCACAGGGCCTCGATCTCCTTAGCAGACAAACAGGCCCAGCAGGGTCACCTTCTGCAGGGGGCTGGGAGCCTGCCACTGTGTCTCTTCCTGGTACTGGGGATTGAACACAGGGCCACTTTGCCCTGCCCCTGCGACTTTTTGAGACAGGGTCTTACTAAGTTGCCCAGACTGACCTCACACTTGGGATCCTCCTGCCTCAACCTCCCGGGATTACAGGATCTCCCAGGCTGTGCCACCTGGCCTGGCCCGGCGAGTTTGGTGTCCAGCACAATGAGCCCTGAGGATGGAGCTGCACGCCATGGACCCCCGGGGCCCCCACGGGATGACAGGAGGCCGTCAGCGTGTAAGAGATGCCAGGCGGGGAGGTGGGGGAGGGAGCTGAAGAGTGGGGCTGCTTTTTTCAAGGTGCAGCAGAATCTGCTGGGGCGTCTGGGAACCTGTAGCTTTACTTCAGGGACAGGGTGTGTGGGGGACGTAGCACCAGGGTCCAGCCTGCATGTCCAGGGCTAAAAGCGCCTCAGACCTGGGACCAGCTGCTAGGGGAGAGCTTTTCCTGCTAAGATGAGGGGCATCAAGAAGTGCCCTACGATCCCACAAGCAGCAAGTGCCACTTGTAAGCTGCGACGAGAACCCAGCTTCTAGCCCAAGGTAGGACCTCCACCCTGGCTGGCACGTCCCATGAAATATTCACCGACGGGCTTTAAAATGCTCCTGCACAGAGGACAGGCAAGAGCAGTCGACTGCCAACCCAGTGATCTGGAAAATGATGGTTCCTTTCGGAGGAAGGAAGATGCCCGAGTGGGTGGGCTGGCCTTGGGTGGGGGAGGGAGGGCAGCAACTCCTGGACACCTGCAGAGCCCCTGCGGAGCATCAGGCAGCGGCACGTGCCACCGTCCCAGGTGGGGACATTCTAAACTGCATCGGTATTCCTCCTAGTGGGACAACTCGTTTTCAAATTCCTACTTCTCCAAATTTCACGTGACCCCTCTTCTGCCCAGACCACGTCCCTGCTGCCCCCCAGGACAGGCTCAGAGGAAGGCCTGGCCTGTGGTTCAGTAGCCACCTGAGCCTGTGGCTGACGTAGCCATCGCTGCCACTCCTCCCGTCTTCTGGTGTCCAGGGCCCAGAGGCAGGTCACCCACCCCACTTGATGAAGCAACGCGGAGACCTGCTGCCCCGTCAGACGGAAATCCTGGTACTGGGAGGTGGATTCAGCCCCGGCAGCCCTTCCCGAGACGTTCCTGGCCTTCTGGACCCAAGGGACACTGCCGAGCGTCCACCTCCAGGGACTTGGGCTGCAGCTCACGCGTGGGCTTCAGGTTCTGGAGAGCAGGCTGGACTGTCAACCGGGCGGAGTCAGCCATTCCCCTGGCCTCAGACGGCGGGGGCTCGAAACGAGCCTCTGCCACAACTCTGGCCTCCAGAAGATCTCCCTGGGTGCACCCCAACTTCTACGGCTCCCCAAAACATGAGCAGGGTGGTTAGTGACGGGTCGCCATTGAATCATCTCGGTGGGGAAACTGAGGTGGGAGAAAACCCCATTCAGGACAAAAGTAGAATAAAGATAGTGTCTATGTTTCACTCTGGGGTGGGGGAAGCACTTAGGTTTACCAACTTTGGAAAACACCATTTTTCATGAATTTTGTTCTCATCTTTGATTTTACCCTTCAGGTTTGAGCCTGTGGTTTGCCTTAAATGTAATTTTTTTTTTTTTTTGATGACTACCTTAATTGTCCATGAAGCTTCTCGACCCTCTCCTTTCCAAACCCCTGTGCTCTGTGACTTGGGTTTAAAGGGCCTTCGGGGCGGCTGAGCCCCCCTCTTGGATCTGGTGCCGTTTCTCGTTTCCTACCTGCTTCATGAGGTGAAGCGCAGTCACTGGCTCCTCGGCCTCTCCTGGCCTCCCTCCATGGTGGGGCCTCAGACCTCCTGCCATCCTCCTCCCCGTGGCCTCCTGTTCCCAACCGGGTCTGAACTGCTCTCGGGCCTCGCAGCATTTCGCCACACGGGGTCCTCAGTGCTCTTCAAGCAGAAGGGACCCTCTGCCGGGTGGAGCAGGATCAGAAGCCCAGGAGGCTCTGGCCGGCCTCTCAGCCCTGCCACTTGCTGTGCCTGGGGACCTGGGGACCTGGGGACCTGGGGACCCTGGGGCCAGTGATTCTGCCTCTCTGCGCCTCAGCTTTTCCGCTGAGCGCTGGGGACAGCCGAGCTCTCACGCTGCCTGGCACACGGTGGACACATGAGTGACGGCCTTCATGACGTCACCAGCCTCGCTACTCTCCTGAAACGTGGGGTTTGTAACCGTGGCAGCTCACGAGGTCCCCGGGGATGAGCTGGCCTGTAGAAGGTGGCCCGCCAACACCCACAGCAGGTGGCATTTTAAATCCTGGATAGTTTATATCATGATAATCCCAGGCCTTGTTTTACGGGAGACAAACGAGGCTCTTCAGCCCAGAAGTTGGCCTCCCACCCACCGCCGGCCAAGCTGCGCTCACTTCCCAGTGTCCCCAGGGGAGCAGGTGGTGAGCCAGGCTGCCCTGGTCACAAGTCCCTGAGCGGCTACTCACAGAGACCCTGTAGGATGCGGTAGAAATGGCACCCTCTGCAGATGGACGGCAAATGGCCCACAGCTCCTTGCACACTGAAGACGCGAGCAGCCCTGGGGCACACAGACCCCTGCGGGAGTCCCAGCCCCTGCTGTCTTGTCCCGCCGGGGAAATCCATCCAAGAGGAACCAGCTCTGCGGGAGTTGGGGTGGAAGACACTTGCCCACTCCTGTCAATCCTGGCGGCCGGATTTCCTCAGCTGATCACACCAGGCCCACCTGAGCTCACCGCCGAGCTCCTACCCACTATGTCACGCACGTGCTTCCTCAGTATTGGCTGGGTCCCGACCTGTGCCTGTGGATACAGGTACACACAGGAGAGAGTAAAGCAGGTAAGAACAGGCAGGGAACAGGCAGGGAAGAGGCAGGTAAAAAGCATACGAACACAGACGTGAACTTAATCCTTCCTCCAGGCCTGTGACGAGGGTGCCCTTAACATCACGCCCATTTCACAGGTGAGCCGCTCAAGCCCCAGGGACGCCAGGTGGCTGGCACCAGAGTCCACGCTCTGAATTATGAGGTTGGGACGTGGTGCGAGGCCGAGCGGGTGCCTGACGCACCTCCAGTGAGGACTGTCATCATGGGGGGCTCTGAAGACACCCCGAAGGGGCAGCCCAGGGGCTCCCCCTCCTCTTCTGTCTCCTGGGGCTGGGTGGCTGGAGCTGGGTTATCTCACTGTGGCCTTTCAACCTCCTGGAGAGCCGGGGTCAGGGCCGGGGACAGGCGGCCTGCTGAGGGCCGTGTCAACGTGAGACATCCCAGGAGGACCTGCGGGGCAGCGGGGGTGGGGCCTGGAGCTGGGCGAGGTGGGGGGGGATGCCCTGCAGCCAGCCACGCCCACCCGGGAGAACGGGGTGAAGGCACGAGAGGGTGGCCAGCCCGGGCCCCACGCTGCCCCTTCCCCACCCCGACCCTTCCCCACCCTGTGCTCCACTCTGCCGCTCTTCAAGATTTTACTCCTAACTTTATAACTTGTAGTTGTGAAGGTCTTTAAACAAAAAAAAAAAAAAAATGCAGGGGGTTATGACCTCCTGTCACCCTGGCCTCGGGTTAGCCCACCGCTCTCCCCGAGACGTGTCAACGTGCACACACGGGATTTACCCCTCTTCAAAAACTGGTTTGCATGTGCCACTGCTGCAGCGTTCGTTACTGTGTTTTGAACGTGCTTTCAAGTCACCTCATTCTTTTGAACAGTTGCATGCTATTCCACACCCTGGACACGCGGTCATTCCCCAGCACTGTGCCCACAGAGGGACGAGCAGGACCTGTTTTTCTGATGTTATAAAGTGTGCCACGGTCCATACCCTGGTCCACATCGTGTGTGTGCTGGGTTACACTTGTCCTCCTAGGGCAGCATTCTGGAAGTGGGTCAAAGGGATATCAAGGATCCAGCTGATGAAAGCCACCAGGTCTCTATTTCCCACGTTAAGACGTCCATGTCACATGCTATTGGTATTCCAAACCCTCACCTCATTTCACAAAGGCGGAGGCTGGGATGTAAGGGGAGTGCTTGCCCCCAGGGCAGGAAGATGGTGTCCAGGAGAACTGGGGACTTCGTGCATGACCCAGGCCCTCTGGTGGTCTCAGGGGTCAGTGTGTGCCTGGGTGAGGGGGCGGGGGACACCCCTGGTTTTGCATCCAGATCTGGGTTTCTCCGCCCCCGTCCCCGCCCCCGGAGCCCACGGCTCTCTGGGAGGCCGTCCGTGGGATGGTAAGAGTTGCTCTGGTCGCCTTTGCTGAGACACCTATTGGAGTTGTCCCGGGCTGACCCACAGGCAGTGACAGATTGATGGGGACCACAGAAGTCCACGTCCTTACCTGGAGTCCAGACAACCCAGTGGCCTGAGTCCCACCCCAAAGCTCCCCTGGCTGAGGCTGGGATGGCTTGAAGTCACCCCTCTGCTGGGCTCCTCCCTCTCCATTGCCCATTTCTCCTGGGGACAGTCCATCAACACATCCCACGCCCACAGATCCTGGTCTCAGGTCTTCCTTGACCCTGCTCAGAGATGACCACTATTGGGTTATTCCTCTTTTTCCAGTATCTTTATATTTCAAATTTACATCTAGATTAAGAAAAAGATTCTCTACATGTTAGAAACTATTAGTTATGGCATAGCCTGTCTCAGAATGGGATGGTTTCAGCCTTGGTGAGCTCCTGTCCTGGGAAATACCTCTCCGGGGTTCTATTCGGCCACTCCCACCTTGGTGGACACCCAGCTTACCTCCGCTCTGCCCCGCTAGTCCTTCTGCGCACCAGCACCGTTGTGCACATTTATCTTTGCCCACGGGCAGTAGTGGTTCCTCCACAGTCGCTGGTCTCTGAGGGGGGGGTCTGCTTCCTGGACCCCACGGGGCCTCGAGTTCCTGACATGAAGCGGGGTGGTATTTCCCACGTTCCTCCTTCCTCGTGTCACTTTACCGCCTGAGCTGACATTCTGTGTAAGTTACCGTACTTTGCCGATTTCAAGTCTGTAGGTTGGTCTATTTTTTTCTGAACAGTTTTGATCCCAGGCTGGTGGAATCAACAGATGCGAAGGCCACAGATCCAGGGGGCCGGCTGTTGGTGCGACACCATTGACTCTTCAGGAAGACCCTGCCCATCAAGGAAGCGAGGTTCTTCGCCTCGCTGCAGGGAGTCCGCCCCAGCTGTGGCCGGCTGAGGACTTGGGAGAATCTTGACGAACGAGTTGTTTATTTCAACAAGCAAGTCATTAACCTCATCTCCTAGGGACAAATAGATACTGATAAAAAGCAATGTTTAACACTGGGACAGAGACTTAGGTTGGTTTCAATGTTCCAACAGTTAAAAGCTGAATTTTCAGGTCCAGAGTTATTGCTGTTTAGAATTCCCTGCATAGAGCGACAAAAAGCAGATTAGTAATAATTAAAAGTTGAATTTCTTTACAGATAACGCACCCTCCTCTTGGATTGGGGTGGACCCTCGCCACAGCCCCCTTCCCCACATTTCACCAATTCTCTGGACTTATTTTGGAGGCGAGTTGGCAGGAGACAGTAGAATTTAAAAGTGATAATTCCTTCCTGTCATCTCGTACTCCAAGAATCCCCTTCTGCAATTCTGGTTCCAAGTCATATTCCCAACCACAAGGGAAGAGGCCAATTACTTTTCTAAATCCTTTTTACTCTGGAATTATTTTAGATTTACAAACTGAGACAATACAGAGTTGGCCACAACCCTCACCCCCGACATTCACGTCTTCCATGGACCCTTCCCCCAAACCAAGACCTGCCTGAGGTCCGTCCCCGTGAACCCCACTCCAGGTGTCAGTTGGACAGCACCAGCCATGTGCAGTGTTTTCTGATACAAGCTTTCTTCCAGGACTCCTGGGTTAGTCAGTTTTCCATTGCTGTGACAAAATACCTGAGAAAAACAAAAGAAGGAAAAATTTGTTTTGGCTCACAGTTTGTGGTTTTAGTCCGTGGTCCACTGGCTCATGACTGTGGGTTGGTGGCCAGGCAGAACATCATGGCAGAACAGTGTGGTGGAACAGAGATGCTCAGCTCACGACAGCCAGGAAGCAGAGAAAGGGGCAGGGTGGACAAGACACAGTCCAACGGCAGACCCCAAGCACCCAGTGCCTCCAGCTGGCTTCCACCTCCTGAGGTTCCCACTGGGGACCACAGGTCCCCAACACAGCTTTTGGGGAGAGTCCAGACCCAGACCATAACCACTCCACATGGTACTTTGTCACCATGGCCGAGTCTCCTCCAGTCTTGTTTCATGACCTTAATGGCGTGGAGGAATGCCGTCAGGGATCTTGCAGAATGCCCTTCCACTGGGTTGGCATGATGTTTACTCATAAGACTGGGGCAGCAGGTTCCTGGGAAGTTGGGGGTTTTAGTCAGTTTTTTCCTACTGCTGGGACAAAGATCTGACCAGCACAACTGCAAAGGAGGAAGAGTCGGAGGGCTTACAGTTTGAGAGGTCTCACTCCATAGCGGGCTGGCTCCATTCCTCAGGGCTCGAGGTGAGGCAGCACATCATGGCGAAGAGCAGAGGGAAGCAGAGACGCACTCCACTCTCCAGATACGAGCTCAGTACCCACAGACACACCAGAGTTCCTCCCCGGGCCACACCCACCACTTCATTTAACCCAACCAGTGAATTCATGCCTGATGGGCAGGCCATATAGCCCCTCTCGTAGAGTGCCTGCCTCTCATGCTGGAGACCCGGGTTCGAGTCCCCAGCACTCTGGGATTGTGGAAATAGCAAAGAAAACAAACCAACCTTCCGTCCCTGATGGGATTAAGACTCAACACCCAAATCATTTCTCCTCTGAACCTTCCTGCATTGCCTCACATGTGAGGAGCTGGGGGACACCACGTCCAAACCAGTAACACTGGGGCAGCATCGCCTTTCTCAGTCACCTGCCCTCACAGATGGTGGTGACCTTGATACTGGGTGGTGGTGACGTTTGCCACTTTCTTCCTGGAGGAAGCAGGGAGCCCGAGAGAAAGACTGAGCTCCACCCAGAGAGGCAGGTAGCTACCTGTGTTACCCGGGCTCATTTTGTAGTGAAGGTGTCTTTTCCCTCAATGACTTTTGTAGAGACTCAATCGACTTCCATTGAAATAGGCACCTTTCTCCAAGATGGAGGACGGCAGGTCCGTAGACTGAAGATCGGCACCATCGCCAGCCCTGGACGAGTGGCCCCGAAGTTCCCTCACAAGATCCCGTTATGCAAGCTCTTCTCGGCGTCCTCTGGTGTCCTCCTTTGGGGCAGGCATCAGAGGGGAACTGGGCAGCCTCTCAGGCGTGCCTTCTCAAAGTGTGGTCCCTGACCAGCACCAGCAGCATCACCCGGGCGCTGGCTAGAGGGGCAGAATCCTAGGCCCCACCTGGGCCTCCTGAATCAGACTCCGTTCAGTCACCCCTCCCATGCCTGCTGGAGGAGCTGCATCTTAGCATCTTGCAGAGTCCGGAGGTGACAGCTCCCGACAGGGCGACCTCCTCTCTGCTGCCGGGGCACCTGCTTTGGTTTCCTCTTCTGCATCTTGTGCAGTTGGAGGATAGGGGAGAGCAGCAACGGGGGTCGGGTGGGAGGCGGCGGGAGCTGCAGCAGGTGGCTCAGATGAGTCAGTGGGCGGGGGTCAGTGTCAGCAGAGCCGACAGATGGGCACGGTGCTGCGCCGGCCCTGGGAAGACGGATGACGGCAGGGATGGAGTGAT
Source organism: Sciurus carolinensis (assembly GCF_902686445.1). NCBI lineage: Eukaryota > Metazoa > Chordata > Mammalia > Rodentia > Sciuridae > Sciurus > Sciurus carolinensis. The sequence continues at coordinate 137,661,599 of NC_062220.1, read as the reverse complement.
GGACGGGTGGGGGTGGGGCCGGGGCTGCTGGACAGCTGCAGGGAGCAGAGGGCTCGGCATGCGTGCGCCCAAGGAGCGCCGTGGGTGGCAGCCAAGCCCAACAGCCCCGCAGGGGAAGGGCCTCTCTCCAGCAGCATTCAGGTTATTTTCTCGACTATTCCATTCTGTTAAGAATACGGTTCGGTGGTATCTGATGTTCCCACCAGTGCACAGCCTCCACGCCACGTCTCCAGAACTCTTCATCCTGCAAAGCCGAGGCTCTGGCCCCGTGAGCGCCGGCTCCCAGGCCCTCCTTCCACGCCGTTCCGCCGCTCCCAGCGTGGTTTCTTTAGCTCCTCGCGGGAGTTGACTTCCACAGCATCTGGCCTTCTGGGATCTCCCTGCAGCTTCTGAACTAGGGGGCGACATCCGGGCTCCACCTGTGGGGGCGAAGGCCAGAGGCCTAGGGAGATGACTTGCCCACTCCAGGGTCAGTCGGAGAGGAGAGCTTCCCGGGGGGACTCCAGGCGTTCTTCACCTGTACTGAAAACAGGTGGGGGGCTTAGGCTGGGGACAGGATGGACTGGACTCAGATTTGGGCTAAGGCCCAGACTCAGAGGAACAAAGGATTATAATCTCCCAATACCCCAGCATGCACGCTGGTACCGATCATAACAAAGATGGTAGCATGTTTGATGAACGAACGAACTTAAACCGTTTTCTTCCTAATTTCAACTTGACAAGAACTGGAGAATCCATAAAAGGAAGCTTTGAAATAGAAATGTGGCTTTAGTTTAAAAAAAAAAAAATTCATTGCAAATACAAAGACATTCTTAGATTTTTGCTGGATCTCCATTCTTGAATACCCAGGGCGGAGTATTGCTGCGTGCCAAGTAGCTGGCGCAGTTTCTTGTGCCTTGACTGACACTTTGGAGGCAGGGTCTAAGCTTGCTGAGGCTGGCCTTGAACTTCCCATCCTCCTGCCTCAGCCTCCTGAGTAGTCGAGTACCTTTATAAATAGGTACATTTATAAATGTATGCATGCTTTAATCCCTCTCCTAAAACACTTTTGTCACTTTGCTTAATCAGAGCACAGCACAGAAGCCCCAAACAGGTGTACCCCAATTCCCACAGGGACCCTGACGTTAGGAGAATTAAACAGAACACCCGGGCTCTGTGTGAAGCACTCCCCGCCACTTACCAAGTCACAGGCAGAATGAAGGCGCTGAGGGATGGAAAGTGTGTTGGACAGGCTACGAGGTGGTCCCCAGCATGGCCTAGGTCCTCCTAATCCTTCTCTCACTGAGCTGCACAGGGCTTATGATCGACTTCTCGCCAATAGCACATGGTAAAGAGGTCGGGTACGACTCCTGTGACTGTGTTACAGAGGACAGTCACGTCCATTTGCCAACAGACACTCCCCCCTTGCTGGCCTTGATGAAGCCAGTCATGTTGGTGATGTCCACATGGTAAGGACCCAAGGGTAGCCCTCAGCAAGCAGGGAACTGCAGGTTCTCAGTTCTACAACCTGCAAGAGACCGACTCCTGCCCGTCACCACAGGAGCTTGGAGCAGTTATGTCCCTAGTGGAACCTTCTGATGAGCCCCCAGCCAGCACCTGGACGGCAGCCTCACGAGACCCTATTCCCGAGGCTTCAGCCAAGCAAGGCGCCCAGTTGACGTACAGAAGAACGTGTGCTGTTGTCAATACTGGTGATGTACTGAGCAGAATTAGCTGTACATACAGCAAGGTACTTGCTGCTGTTTTGCAGAGGAGGAAAATGAAGCTAGGAGGTGCACTAACCTTCCTAAGGGACACCCCAGGCAATGAGGCTTGAACCCACCACAACCATCAGGCCTGGAGCCTACTGCCCTCCCATGCAGAGTCCACCCCGCACATGCCCTCTCAGGTTTCTGTCCTTGGGGCATGACTTGCCTCCGAGCACCTTCCTGCTCTACCCAGCACCCCCAGGGAGCGGTGGGGGCCGGGGTTTGTAAAACAGTGTCCAGCTGTCAGCACTGGCATTTGTCAAAGGAAGTGGCTGCTCTCGGGCCCCGCCACCCTTCCCAAAGTGGACACTGCTTTGGAAAAGTGCGAACTACAAGTCTGTCAGCCCAGCCTGGGGGAGGGGGTGGAGCAGAGCTGGGGACAGAGCAGGAGGCCACTGCTGTGGGAGGCTGGGCCTCTTGCTCCTTGCCGACAGTCAGAGGCTGCTTCTTTGGCCCAAGCACACAGGTGACAGATGGGCAGGGAAGCAGGGATCATTCTCCTCCAGACCTTCCCGATCCTGGGAGCCGGAGCCGGTGAGCCAGTGAGGCTGGGGTTGGCAATGCCAAGGACAGAAGTGGCCAGAACATCTGCTCAGCTCCCAACAGAGGCTGAAGGATTCCCGTCGCAGGGCGAGAAGGGTGTGCACTTCCCAACTGAAAACGGTGGCCAGAGCTTGGGGAGGTGGAGACCCCCTAGGTCAGGTGTGGGGACGTCCCAGGTCACCTGGTCCTGGTTTATGTCACTGTTATCTATTGCTGCCCTTTATTACACAGGAATAGGTAATTCCAGATCAAGTTCAAGAACACGTGGTCTCCAAGCCACAGGAGGGCAGTGACTGATGCCAAGAAACTGGAGATGAGGGAGGAGAGGTCCCTATGCCTGTGTCACCCTCTCTGAGCAATTACCAAGGGTCAGGTGGACCAGGCTAGGCTCAGGGACACAGTGGCATCAATTCAGACAAAACCTCACATGGCTGAGCTTGCTCATGAGGGGAGCAGAATGACTGCTGCATAACAAAGCACCCCAAACGCAGTAGCTGCAGACAATGCTCACACATTTCTCCTACTGGGGGCCTGGCATGGGGTGGGGGTTCTGCTGGCTGCTTGTTCTGTGTCATGAGATGTCAGTTAGAGCTTGCTTATGTTTAGCTAGTGATTCAGATGCTGAGTCTCTGCAGATAGCTGCCTCCTGGAGTGGCTTGGGCTTCCTTACAACGTGGCACCCGGGTCTCTGCACGTAGCCTCCTGGAGTGGCTTGGGCTTCCTTACAACGTGGCACCCGGGTCTCTGCACGTAGCCTCCTGGAGTGACTTGGGCTTCCTTACAACGTGGCACCCGGGTCTCTGCACGTAGCCTCCTGGAGTGGCTTGGGCTTCCTTACAACGTGGCACCCGGGTCTCTGCACGTAGCCTCCTGGAGTGGCTTGGGCTTCCTTACATCGTGGCACCCGGGTCTCTGCACGTAGCCTCCTGGAGTGGCTTGGGCTTCCTTACAACGTGGCACCTGGGTCTCTGCACGTAGCCTCCTGGAGTGGCTTGGGCTTCCTTACAACGTGGCACCTGGGTCTCTGCACGTAGCCTCCTGGAGTGGCTTGGGCTTTCTTACAACATGGCACCTGGGTTTCCAACAGGAACAGCAGCAGCTACCAGTCCTCTTAAGTGTTCAGCAATCACTTTCCCCACACCCTGTTGATTCAAGCAAGGCCCAGGGTCAGCACTGACTCCAGAGGGGAACGCAGCTGCTCTGAGGAATAGGAGGTTCATATGGGAAGGCGGGGTTGTTGGCAGCCAGATTTGCAGACTGTCCTAACAGATTATCATGGCCAGCGACACACTCAGCAATGGCCACTCAACTTGGTAGAGAATCATTCAGAAGGTGAGAAATGCTGTTTGTAGTTGAGATAGTTATGCTTCCCTGTTTTGATAGGAGTTGGTGTTTTGAAATGATACTTGCTTACAGGATCATTTCATTCTCATATTAGGAGGAGTGTCATCCTACGTAAAGCAGGATAACTTGTGAGACAGCAGTTGGTTAGTGGTGGTGAAGCAGGCCTGAGACCCCCACCCAGAAGACCCTTGCCATGTCAAGCTTCTCCGGTCAGATTTTTATGAAGAGTACCAGCAGGCAGGCAGGCGGGGTGTCTGAGAAGGCTTAGTGGTTGGGAGCTTCCCCTTTCTTGGGAATGCCAGGTTTGCACATGAAAGATGTGAGTCTGCAAGCTTGTTGTACACAAAGGTATTGTCCATTTTCTTGGTAAAAATTTGGTGAAAGCTGTGTCTGGTCTAGGGGATGGAGTGGAGGGACCTCCAAGTCCATCCCGCCTCCACTGGGTATAAAGTTCAAAGAATTTCCAAAATCTGTCCAGAGAATGTTTCAGGCACAAACCACACTCTAGACTGGTGGCTGGTTGCAGCCGATAAACCCGCTTCCTGAAAATTCCTCGGGTGTCCAGCCTCTTCTGTCCTGCTTCAGTGGGGCTGGGACCCGGAACCAGGTTGTGATGTCACGCACAGCTACTTTTGCAATAGTGCCTCAGATGTAAACCTGGGACTTGATGGAGGCCTGTATCTCCCTGAATTGACCCAGGAAGCTCGAGGGCCAGGCTTGTCACCACCTCCCTATGATCCCTAAGCGCCTAATTTGCAGGTAAAGGTTTGATTCTTCTCAGCTGCCAAAGGGACTGGAGGCAGTGAGCTCTGGCACATCCCTTGGGTACTAAAGATCTACCGGATATGTTACGCCTCTGTGTCTCCAGGGGTGGAATCATCCACGTTGACTTGACGTGCGATGGGAGAGCTGTACAATGACCCCACACTGACCCAGCGTCTCATGAGCTCACGTCACTTCTCGATGTCAGGTATTCAGAGCTGGAGGACCCTTTTCACTCATGACAGAGCAAGTAGCACTTACGTCCTGGTCCGAGGGTTCCTCTCGCTTCCCAAGGTCTCCAAGAGTGACCTTGAGCAACGCAGGGTAACGCTGCCCATGTGGCGGGTTTGAACCCCAGCTGAGGTTGCTCCTCTCAGGTGTTTCCCATGGGACGCGAAGCTGGCCACGGTGGCTGACCGGCTAAGTCCATTCTCTCAGTGACTCACAGCTACCCTGCGAGGTGGCCGTTACCATCAGGCCCCTTCACATGGGGGTTTAGGAAAACGAAGCGACTTCATTTCTGAGGTCACAGGGTGGCTGGGCGGGGATTCCCACCCAGGCTGACTCAGGCCTCTCTCACCAAGTGATGCTCTGGCCTCCTTGTCCCTGCGAGTCCCCTGGACAGTACCAGGCATTGCAGTGTTGCTTATGGTCCCAGTCCTGCCAAACACAAATGCCAGAGTTAGATGACGCCAAAAGGAGACCGACACCCTCGTGACGTCACCTGGCGGCTAGACTGCACGTTTCAGGATAGCGAATCCCCATCTCACGTCTTGGCCCCGTAGGAGACGTCTCTACACCGAGCAGGAACCCACGGGAGGTGCAGAGCTTGGTGGCGCCCGTCTGATTCAGACACCCCACCTCTCTCTCTCACGCCTTCCGTGTTCAGGGAAAGGAAAGGGGCTCGACTCCACTGGCCGTCTCCAGAGGGCCTTCGGGAGCACGGACACCTGGGCTGCTGACCAGGGCTGGAGGTCGCAGGTCATGCTGGTGCACGTCACGGAGAGGTGTTGGTGCCTCAGCGAGGGGCGTGGGGCGAGCCGGGTCTGCGGGTGAAGGTTTCTACCCGCCTAGTCCACGGGAGGAAGGCCGGCTGTCCTTTCCTTCCAGGGTGGACGGCAGAGGAGGATAAATAAGGAACCTCGACCACCGTGCTGGACGGGAAGGGCCGAGATGGGGTAGCGACAACGTGCAGTGATGGAGAACAGCGACTTGGGGAAGGCTGAGCCCCAAGGCCCCCGGCTGGGGGTGGCAGAGCCAGGAGCTCACACCCCCGTTCTGTCAGATGTCAGATGTCCATAGTCAAAGTGCCTGTCATTAACTTGGCTGCTCCAAGGAGGCCCACACACGCTTGGCGGTCCTGGTTGCATGGCCAGGGCGAGTTGCCAGAGCTTGGCCTCTTGGACCCCTGGTGTGTCCTTTCCTCCTGGGCTCAATGGCTCCCCAGCGGCCCAGCTGGCCCGCCACGCACAGGGCAAAGCTGCTCAGTCCCGTGGCCCTCCTGCTGCTGGCATGCTGGGGCACATGCACGCCTGGACGCGGTGGGCTGCCGGTCTCCCTCAGCTCGAGGGCAGCAGCAGCCCCACGGCCTTTGCTGCCCAGCCAGAGAAGCGCAGCTGTAGCACAGCCCCGTCTGCGGCCGGTGGGGAGGCAAGAGCCGGCTTGGCCCCCGAGAGTGGATCCTTCCAGGGAGGGACACTGGCCCCAGCCTCTGGCACCTGGTGGGTGCTGCGAAGGTGTCTGGACGGCCCCCCCTGGGTCACAGCCTTTCACCTGTGGGAGTCGATCAGGGCCTCCTCTCTGGCCTCCCCATTCTTTGGTCTCATCTGTTCTCCACACTCCCTCCTTCCGGCTGGCGGCCCTGCAGTCTGTCTCAGGCGGGATGGCCAACCTCGGAGTCGGGTGACCTTTCAAAGACACCAGGATTTGTTTAATTTTCAGAATTCACCTCCATCCTTATCAGAGGCAACCTGGCCCCAGCTGGGGAGGCCCTTTGGCATCCTTCCCTGAACTTTCAAACAGATGGGCTGGGCCTTGTCCAGCGGGGCGTCCTCTTCACCAGGAGATGGAAAGGAAGGAAAGTTGTGGATCGGATCCGAGGGGGGCGGAGAGTTACCTATGGGGGGGAGGGGAGAGGGAAGGGGGGGAGGGGGGAGAGGGAAGGGGGGGAGGGGGGAGGGAAGGGGGGGAGGGGGGAGGGAAGGGGGGGGAGGGGGGAGGGAAGAGGGGGGAGGGGGGAGGGGGGAGGGAAGAGGGGGGAGGGGGGAGGGGGGAGGGGAGGGCGCCAGGCCCTTCGTTATCAGAGTCCTGGATTTTCCATGAAAACCTCGTTCTCTGTCGCCAGAGGTCCCCGTGCTCACGATGGCGACTTGTGCGTACAGTGTCCCTGTCACAGGCCAGACGCTCCAGGCGCAGGACACATGTAGCCCTCCCAATGGCACCTGGAGGTCCCAGTATCACCTCCCTCCTACAGGGGGCGAAACCGAGGCAGAGCAAGACTGGTTGTTGCCCAGAGCCACCCAGTTCCATGGACGCAGAGGTCTGTGTGGACCTCTGCAGGTCCCCTCACGGTGGCCGTGGGGAAAAGCTGCCCCCCGCTTCAGCTACGACGGAGACGTTCACTTTCACGTCCAAGTCCACAGCCCACAAGCCACGGGCACAGGACAGGGGGGAAAAAATAGTCACAGCTGCTAATGGCACAGGGGGTCCAAGCCCTGTGTCACCTGAACTTATTGAATCCTGACAGCCCACGAAGCAGGTGCCCTGATGACCATTTTACAGGAGAGGAGGGTGAGGCTCAGGGCCAAGCGTCCAGGGTCAGTTCTGGAAGAGACAGGTTCCAACCGTAGCGCACGTCCTTGACCGCTACCCACCGCCCTGGGCCGACCGCGGTCAGCTGGACCCTGGCAGAGGTTGCTCGCTGTCCCCTGGTGCTCTGCGTGATTCTGGGTGCTCACTGGAGCAGACCCCGGGGGACTCCCCTTCTTCCTTCCCTGGCCAGTCTCCACACCCTCCAAGATCCCCTAGAAACCACAGGGGCACTTGGAGGCTGGTGTGAACTGACCCGAGAGAAGAACACCCCTGGAATAAAAGAAGGGCAGCGGGGGCACCCCACTCCCGAGCCAGGGAGGGGAGAAGGGGGTTTCCACCAGGAAGCCACACCAGGGAGAGACAGCGCTAACCCGTCTGGGCCCTTGACGGACGATTGCGGAAGCTCAGCACCTGGGCTCGGTCTGGAGGCCCCAGGGGAGGGTGGCATGGAGTCCTGCTCGGGTAGAAACTGGAATGGAGTTGGATGACCTCTCGTGAGTGCTCCCCTCTTGGAATCTGGCTCCCTTGGCACCAAGACACCCAGCGGGTCTGAGAGGAGCGGAAGGACAGAGGCGGAGACCCCGATCCAAACCGTTCACCTTGGCCCACGTCAGGTCTCGCCTCCCAACTTGCCTTGGTAACTCGGGCGCCCCCTGCTCCTCGACCTCCCGCCCTCGTTTCCATCCTCCATGGGCCTTACGTGGGCTTCCAGGCTGCAGCCCGTGTGGCTGGCGGGATCCAGCGGCAGGCTCGGCAGGCACATCTGCGGGACTCGCTGGGCTGGAAGCAGGGTGCAGCCTGGAAGCCCCGGCTGTCCTTCCCTCCAGCCCTGGGCGGATCCCAGGCCAACATTGGCTCCTATGGCGGACGCGCCTGCCGGGCAGCGCTGGGCTCCCGGGAGCCCATGGCCAGGGTCTTCGCCCAGCCAAGGGAGTGGTGAAACACCAGCGCTGTTATTTTAACTATTTCAGTTTCATCCATCCCTTGAATTGGGCTTGTTTTATCCTGTGTGGATTATCGTCCACATGGAATTTTCTTCTGGCCCCAAGGACTGGGAAGCAGGAAATGTGGGTCCAAGAGCCGCTGAGGCGAGGACAGATCGTGTCCCAAGGGCCCCTCGGCTGCTTCCCCGTGCCACAGTCTTCAAAATCCTGGTTGCGGATTTCCGAGTGATTCAGAGTAAGTCCTCAGTCTCGGCATCCGACCGCGGCAACTGGACTTCTTTCTCGACTGTGCTCCGTTGGGGTCCATCTTCCCCAAAGCTCCGGCAGCAAGGTGCCCTGGTCCCCATCTCCAGAAGGACCGAACGGGCTCAGGAAGGTTGAGGCGTGCCCAGGGCGACGTGGCTGTTCGCCGAGGCAGCACTTGGATCCCCAGTCTCCTTCCAAAGCCTAAGCGCGTCACAGGCGCTGAATGACCTCCCTGGACTTGGAATGGCCCAGAATTACAGAAACCACAAAACCACCCCACCGCAAACTCTGAGAACGGAGTCCAACTCCTACGGGGAGAGTCACTGCCCTGCTGGGGAGATGCCGCTCCTCTCCGCTCCACTCTGCCCTGCAGGAGGGAAGGCCTGACGGACAGTTAAGGAAATCCTGATCCTGGAGTTGATGGTGTACTGAGCTCAGAGACGGCGAGGTCCGGAGCTGCCCCGTCCCACAGGTGCGACTTAGGTGAGTCTCAGTTTGCTTATCCACAAAATGGGGGTGTCCTACCACCCTATCTCCTTAGGGGATCAGTTTAAGGACCAAATGAACATGAAAGAATTGAAGGAACTCAGAACCGTAGAACATTCTGGAATGCAGTCATTCCCAGGTAGAGGGATGTGGTCAGAGATGTGAACCAGCAGGGGTTTGGGGAACATCTTACACCACTCAAACCAGGTGACATTCCCCGAGGTCATCATGAGGAACTCTGCACCTCGGGCCTACGATTCTACTCCCAGCACCACAGATGTGGCCAAGGATAAGCTTGTTGCCATTGCAAGCTAGAAGCCACCAAAGCCCCAAGGTCAAAGGGACACATTGTGGCCCATTCTTAGGATAGTGTAAGAGTCCAGTTAGAAGACTCCAACTCGATGGCCTGGTTGGTTCTGCATCAGGGCCACAATGGAGGCAGATTTGAAGGCTAGCCAGCCCAGCAGGACAAGAGATCAAGACGGATGGGGAGCCCCCGGCACCTGTGACCTAGCAAACCACAGAACTGAGATGTTAGTCAACCAGTCATTCAGATAAAGTCCCTACCTGAGGCGAGATTCTTCATTGGCGTTCCCAGGAAGCTGTGCCCGAGGCCAGCACCTTCCCTTGGACTCCATTACTTCACCACCAACCCAGGCAAGTCCGGTAACGAGAGCCTTGAACTCTGCACCTGTGCAGGTGGCAAAGACCCTCCCTGGGGACCCTCTCCCCAGGGCCACTTAGTTCCATTCCCCAGGAACCACATGGGAAGCTCTGGAGGATTTGCAAGATGGCAGCCTTGGGTCAGATGGCTCAGGTACAGACGTGACCTGCCACTTAGTTAACTCCCATCTCCTTGTGCAGGAGAGAACCACCTGCGAAGGGCTGCATTGGGGATTAAAGTCGGGTACTCATCTATTTGGCCTACTGTCTGGCACACATGAGTTTTTAATGTTAGTAGACCTTTATTTCATTTATTTATATGTGGTGCTGAGAATCGAACCCAGTACCTCACACATGCTAGGCAAGCACTCTACTGCTGAGCTACAATCCCAGTCCCACACGTGAATTTTCATTATTGTAGTACATTAGAATCACCCATGGAATTTTGAAATAAACTGGCACTCACATCCCACCCCAAACAATGCCTTGGAGTAGAGGTCAAGCTTTAATACTTCAACATCTCAATAAGCAACACACTTTCGGAACTACTGATTATAATCTTCCAAAATCGAGTTTCAGGTACCTCCAGTTTCTGCTTGGGGAGCCCGGTCACTTGCTTGGACTCTGATCTTCCATCTGCTTAGGTGTGCAAGACAAACTCAGCTCTCCAGGGTCACCTCTTCTTCTTGGCAAAACAAAAACTGCAGCCCTCCCGCTGCAGCCGATGGGACCAACTACCAGATGCTCAGACTCGGGGGGCTGCCTTGATGTTTCCTCGGCTATCCCCATCACCTCTGGTAGGATTCCTTCTGCAGTCCTTCCCTGTTCAATGTTGAGAGAGGAGCCATGTTCAACCAAGCCACTGTTACCTCCCATCTGGACACTCCAATGATTTTGTCTTCCCAGCCTCCTCTTTAGTCCCCATCCCCAGGCATTAGCCACCTGGGTCTTCTAAATGTACCTCTTGCCTCCCCTCCACCATATGGACAGAGACCAAACTCCCACTTGCATTCTGTAAGACTGCTACCAGAAACTCTAGCCTCAATGCCTTTCCTTTTTGAATTTCCAGGCACTAATGGTAGCTTTTAATTCATTGAACATTTCAGTCCCAGGACCTTTGCACATACTAGTCTAGTCGATTTCACTCTCAGCCTTCTGAGGCTTCTGGCTGGTTTATATACTTCAGTTGGCAGTTCCTTGGGCTTCTTTTTCCTGGCTGTCTTACCCACGAACAGCCAATAGAAACGTGCTTAGCACTCCATGGAGGCTATTAAGTGCTTTCAGTATTAGCTAATTTAAGCCTAGGATGCAGGTCTTCTTACCCTACTTTACACATGGGAACCTGGGTACAGAGGTTAAGCCTTTCCCTTAAGCTAAGGTCACATAGTGAATGGCAGAGCTAGAACTTGAACCTAGGCAGTCAGACCCAGAGCCTTTGACCTTGGCAAGATCTTGACCCTAGAAGGAACAGCTCTTCTGCTGTGGCCGTGTCAGGACGGCCCTTTGGGTTTCCTCAAGCTCTGAGCACGGTCAGCATGTGATGCTTTTTGAATGGTTTACCCTCCAATGAGGGAGCGCTTTCTCCCCCTTCCGAGGCTGGTTCCAGTGAACACCAGACTAGTGGCAGCAGGGGCGGCCCAAGCTTTGGGACCGTGGCTGTGCCCGCCATAACATGCCTCTCCACGCGTGTTCACACGTGTCGGTGCCCCTCAGCGGGGCCAGGCCCTCGCCTCTTTAGAGGAAGCCACCCCACCCCGGCCCTGCCCCCTTCCCCAGCGCGCTCGGGGTCTCTGAACAGAACAGCCCCGACAATTCATCAGGGGGACGTCAGACTTCCAGAGCTGTTTGGGGCATAAATCAAATGGAGGAGGAGGCAAGGTTTTTTTTAAAAAAAGGTTGAAAAGGTAGGAAGAAAAATCAGGGCCGGGGGTGGGGCGCAGGAGCGATGGAAGGGGCGAGATCAAAGGGAAACCTTCATCAGAGATAAGGGAATTATTTATTTTCCCTGCTCTCCGTCCCTGGCTTCGGAGGGCTCCACGCTGATGTATCTGGACGGCGAGGCCTCGGCTGCAGAGGCCACCCCGCCTCACCGGGCCCAGCCCCCCGGCTCCCCGCAGCAGCTGCCCTTCCTCGGCGGCCTTTTGAAGTGGGTCCGCCTGGTGTTGGTCTCCCTCCGCCGAGGAGCGTGCGCGGGGCGGGAGCCAGGGCCCTCATCACTCACGAGCCTGTTTATTTGGGAACCAGAGTCGCCCTTTCCCCGGTTATTACTCAACGTCCTCTTCCCGCGATGCCGCCGTTCCAGGGGGCGGGGCAGGAATAACAAACAGGCTGCCACCTCGGCAGGCGGCTCCCATCCGCCTGGCCTCGCGGTGCACTTGGCTTTCAGAGGACAGATGGAGATGAAGGGCCGGAGGACACTTGGCTGGTCCCAAGAGGACCCGGGCTCCAGTTCGAGCTCTGCCCACACCTGCGTGGCCCTCAAGCAAGAGACCTCCCCATCCTCAGGTCCATCCCGTGCCCACTCTACAGACCGGGAAGCTGAGGCTCAGAGATGCCAACACTCGTCAACCGGCCTAGGCGGCTGCGACTCAGGGAAGCCAACAAACGTTCCCCCGCTGGTTGGCAGCTGGCTGGGGACCCAGGGCATCAGCCTGGCTCCTGTTCTTAAAGACTGGCTTTCCCTCTCCCGATTTTCTAGTTAACCGCTTGGAAGCGCCGAGGGCACCGTTTTCATAGACTGGCTAGTCTGTGCGCTGAAGATGGTGGGCGGTGTTTGCTGGTGGCTGAAAAATGGCCACGTTCCCAGTGATAACCATCTTGTCTCCAGTTACTAGCAGATCAGCTACTGCCACGTGAAGCTGGGTCTAGGTGCCAAGACTGGCACCAGAATGCCCAGGCTAGAATTCAGGCTGGCATTTGCCCGACCCATGAGGCACAAACCAGCTCCCCTGCTTCCTTATCGGCAAGCGTCTGGCCCTGAATCAATCCTTCCCTCGCGGGGAGCTTTGGGGCGACTACCTCGGGACTCTGAGGGAAGCTCATCTTACAGGAGGTGCTAGGCATTGTTCTCAGAGCCTGATAAATCCTTGCTCACCTGACTCGGAACAAGCCCATGAGATACACACTGGTACCCCCATTTTACAGGTGGGGAAACTGAGGCTCATGGATGACCAAGGTTAAGGCAGCCTATTTTTAAGGGCCTGTAATGGGTCTTCGTAAGGTAGTCCCAAGTTTTAAGTCTCTTGCGTTCCTAGGGCATTAAAAACAGTTCCTAATTGTAAGGAGCAGGCTGCTCCATGCGCTACCCTCTGGGGAGGGAATGCAAGTGGGAGACATCTCTCCTGGAGACAGCAAAGCAGGATGGGGAGCGCCAGGCAGCAGGCCCTCTGGCGTGCAGAGACCTGGGGCACCGAGGGCCCTGCAGGGCTGGGCTGAGGGCCAGGCCTGGGCTAGAGGCGCTACCGCCGTCCAGTTTGAGTGAACGGCACTGTGGCCCGCGTCATGCTATCCTGGGACCCTGCCGTCTGAGACCAGGACACCAGGCCCTGTCCACCAGGGCAGCTAGGTCGACATGGAGTCCATTTCATTTTTAAACAGCAGTCAGTCTCCACGCTCCTCTTCCAAGAGGGCCATTCCAGAAAAGCGTGGCAGCATCTGCTTCTCCAAGGGCTCTTCCTGCCCCGTCTCCTCTGGGCCTCGGCACACTTCTGTAGAAGGCGGCAGGACCAGACATTCGACAGCTGCCCGTTTATGCAGCAGGTGATCCCCAGCCACCTGAGCCAGCCTCCCCTCTCCGGCCCGCGGAGGGACCGGCTGGCTTCTGCCGAGACAAGCTTGAGGGAAGTGCTTCTCTGAAGGAGCCGCTTTCAGGCCGTGTAGACAAAGACCCCCGACACAAAAGCCCGCAGGCAGAGGGACGGCGCTCTCTGGGCGAGGGGATGCGTCTGGTTTTGATTTAGGCGTCATTATTTACTTGGTCGGGAGCAATGCTCAGGAAGGCGGATGTTGCCACGTGACCCTCGGGCGGGTGTGGGAGCCAGCAGCCCTGCCAACCCAGGAAGCCTCGACCCCGACGCTCCGTTCGTCGCCGTCCCAGGATGGGCCGGGCGGCAGATGCGCGGTTCATCGAGTTTTCCTCGTTCTTCTCAGGAAGACGGTCTTGCTGGTCTTCAGACCAGGCAGCCGCTCAATGCTCACGGATCCGCCCGAGACCAAAGGCGGAGGTTTCAGCCGCCTCTCCCTTTGGGGGCGAGGATGGTTGTACACCAGAGGTCCCAGCTGGAAACGAAGTCATCAAAAGTCACCACTGGTTTCCACCCACTTCCTAGCTCAACTGCGGAACTTTCCAGAAGATGCGATTCAAGCCTCTTTGAGCAGTTGGGGTCAAGGGGGAGGGAGTCAGGAGATGATAGCTGTCACGAAGGGTCAGGTCTTACCTGATGTTTTAATTTCAAGATCACTTAATTCTTAGCAATTCTCAGAATCGGCAGTTGGAAAAATAAACAGACTCAGAGCAACTCATGAGATGGGTTTCCCCCAAGTCCGTACAACTAGGACATGAAAGTGGAAAAATGGGACCCGACCCGGGTCCCCTGGGCTGTAGGGCTCTTCGAGAGCAGGGACCTCACTGAGCTCCGCCTGGTAGAGCAGCCCCCTGCACGTCAGCAGCACTGCCCACCCGGGTGGCAAATTCCTGGCCTTGGGCTGTGGTCTCAAAGCTGGGGCAGCGGGCGGGGGGGCGGGTTCCCATTTCTCTGTGGTTGAAGTGGGAGGAGGGAAGCATCTTTGGTCTACCTCGAGGAGGTGCCGGGAAGGACGCAGAGTGTCAAGGTGGCAGGCGGTCCTTGCCCACGGGACTTTGAGAGGATGAACTGGAAGGGTCTTCAGAGCACCAGGTACTATACTGCCCTTTCACAGGACACGGCTGGGTCGCTGGCTGAAGCACCCTGGAGTCTTCAGACACATGCAGAGGCCAGCTGACCGCAGGTCCCCCAGTGTCCCACATGCCTCTGCAGGCGCAGCCTTCTCCCCAGGGAGGTCCCTCCCCATGGAAGTGCTGGCTGGTTCTGGGCTCAATCTCCCCTGTCTCCCCTCAGACGTTGCAAGTGTCTTAAGATCTAGGAAAGATATAGCACCAGACTGATGAGCATCGATCTTCCAATGTATTTTGGAATAACTTTAGGATTTACGGACAAGTGGCCAAGACAACAGAATCCCATCTACTCCAAGGCTCCTCTTGTGTCCCAGTTTTGCATTACCATGCTGTCAGTCAAACTGAAACGAACTTCGGTGGGTCACCGATGAACTCACTTGGGGTCATTAGGATTTTATCAGGGTTTCTCGTACTGGCCTTTTATTGTCTGGGGATTCGACATAGGGTAGCACATTGGGTTTAGGAGAATATTAGTGTCGAATACAATACAGGATTATATTTCTTAAATAAGTCGGGCCACACACAAAAATAAAACCAAACCCAAGTTCCCTTGCCTAGCCTCTTCCCCGGTAAGTTTGATCTTAGACCTGCCACATCCAGTATGGCACCCGTTAGCCACTGATAAACTTCAGTGAATAAGAGTCCAGTAAGAAGAGCATTCAGTTCCTCACTCATACTGGCTGCGCTTCAAGCGCTCACTATGTGTCCACATTGCTGGTGGCCACAGCTCTGGACAGCACCGACTCCCAACTCCTCCATTCTAGACTCTTCTGTTTCCTACAGATATGTTAATACACCTCTGGCTGCTTCGCCTTTGTCTGCAGCCTGGACCACGGCTTACCGCACAGCTTCCCCCAGGAGCCTCACGGAGGTCCGTCCACACCGGCACGTACCCGGCTGCCTCATTCACTGGCTGTTGACGCAGAGTGGGGATGTACCCCCAAAACACCCCCCTCCTTGATGGGCTCTTATTCCCAATTTATTCCTATCCCAAAAAAGGAGACCTGGAACATTCTTATCCATTCTGACAAAGCCCTGGGCTGGTTTAACTCAGGGTAGAATGGCCGAGCCAGCGGGAGAGTTGCTCGCTCTGAAATCTCTTCGTGGACCCTGGAAACTGCCCCAGGCCCGTGCCCACACTCCATGGGACGGGATGCGGGGGAAAGACCCTCAGCCCTGTGATGCAAGCGAGATGCCTGCTCTGCTCAGGTGTCGAGCCCCTTTAGAAAGCAGCGTCTAGACATCAGCTGGCCACCTACAGGCAGGACCCTCCAGACCTGCCTCCCCGCATCCTCTAATATGGCGCCGTTAGCCGGTGACGCAGGACCATCAGATTGCACTGAGCTGCCCTGAGGCGGGTGGAGTCATGTGGTTTGATTGGCAGGCACAGATTGTACAGCGTGGCCACCCATTTCCATTCACCACGAGAAGGCTCTGTGTCTCGCATCCAGTCTGTAGTAGTGCCACTGGCTGGTTCCATCATCGCCGTTCCACAGGTTGGGGGGCCGAGTTGAAGGGTGAGGGAATTTCACCCCATTTCCTCAAAAAATCCCAGCAGCTCAGTGGCAGAGCTGGGGGCATGAAATTTGAAGTCCATGATCCTAGCATGTGTGCCAGCCTGTCCCTCCCATGGGCCTGCACAGATGGTACAGAAGTGCCCCTTGTGTCCCCCACCCTGCCTCCCTGGGTTGACATCTCACCACGGAATCAAGGAATTAACTTCCTACGTCACTATTAGCACCAGGTAATAGCAGTTCTCCCACTGAGGCCCCTCTGTCCTCACTCCTTGTGATAGGTCAGTCTCATTTCTATAGGAACCAGCTCCATTTCATGGGGTCAGCCAGGGAGGGTGGGCAAATGCACCAGCAGATTGTGTTCTCCAACCCAGGTTGGTCCCAAATCAGGCTGCACCGCCCCGCGTGATCTTGGGCAAGTTGCACTTGGTTTATATTCTTGCTGATGTAAAACCAGCCAGGCAGCGCTGTTCTACACACAGAGCACCAAGTAACGGGAATCCCAGGCCCGGGCTTTGGCCCTCCATCTCTTCTCGGTCTTTCTGATCAAATTCAGCTGGCCCTTCAGCCTCGTGGCTCAGACGTGGGGTCTGCAGCCCTGGGAGGCAGGGTTGCCACCAGGTGCACGGCCCCTCCCCCCACAGCACAGGCCACAGGGGCCCCTGTCAAGCTTCCATCACGAGCTTCCTCTGCATTTGGTCAGAGCAGAGATTACGACTTCAGTTCTATCCCCTTATTCAGAGGGTCTGGCAGTGGGCTTTTGCAGAAAGTGACCTGCAAGCAATGGGGTAAGGTGACAGGAGAGTCCCTTGAGATTTTTTCTCATGTCCAGAGGCCCAGGCCCAACTCCCAACCCACTGAAATCGGTCTGAGGGACAGAGCGCAGGCCTCTGAACTAAGTCTCCAGAGATGGGATCAAAGTCAGATTAGGGAGCCGTAATCCCGAATCAACTTCCTATAGTTATGCTACAGGCACATTTTCTCAAGCCGTTTACAAACTGAGGCATTCTGTAGGAGTCCTCGAGTGTGATATGCAAATGTGACCTAGGCTTGTCATTTCTGTTAAGCATCCTGGTTAAGTCAACTCCCACTGAAGTTGTCCCATAATGGAGACCCAGGCCAGATGGAAACCTGCGTCCCAGACCCTGAAAAAACATGGTTGAGAGATACTTTGCAGAACATGTAAGATCCTATGTTGCCAAAGCTCCTCTACCCAAATTGAGCTTCTGTCAAGTGCAAGGTATGAACAGCCAGAGAAATGTACCCAATGATTTTGTCTTATGTCAGAACACATTTACCTCCTGAACAAAAACCTCATGAGTTCTACACATACAGGGTTAAAGCTTCTTGATGGAGCTATTGCTATGCAGACTTTGATCTTTCAATACCTCACTTTGCTTATAAACTATATCTGGTTATTAAATCAGGCTCCCAATTGAATATGCTATGTTCCCCCTAAAGGCTCAGACCTCTCTGCAAACTAATCAAAGTTAACTCAGCCCAACTAGTAAAATCTCCCACTCATCCCATTCTCTAATGCTGCTATGCAGAATTCAGCATTGATATTTTGGTGCATGGCTTCAGAGATTGGTGGTTCCTAACTTGGGGGCGATTTTGCCCTGGGGACATTTGGCAATGCTCAAAGGCAATTTTGGTTGCACACCTGGATAGTGTCACTGGCATTGGTGGTTAGAGGTCAGGGATGCCGCTAAACAGTCTGCAATATTTAGGACAGTCTCATAACAATTCGCCATCCCAACATCGCCAGTGTTGAGGATGAGAAACCCTGTTCTATCCTTGCATATACAAATCTATGTACAAGCATGCACTTTAACTGCTGCGCTGAATTTTGCTTGTTTGCACTTACTAGCGTGGATATGTATCATTCTGTCACCTGCATGTACTAGAGAGCATTTAGGGGGGAAAAATGACAACCTAATGTTTTCTACCAAAATGGGTAAGTCTTTGCACCCTTACCCAGTAAATTCTCAATTCTGAGCAACTGCAGATGTGTTTCTTCCAAGTGAACTCGTCCTGGAGCAGTTCATGACTGTCAACCCAGGTCAGCAGACGACACGATCGTATTAGAGCATGCACGTGTACAAAGTCTGAACCATTCAGCCACCAGGGCCTTGGAGGGACTCTCAAAGTCAGGCTTCGTTGAGCGCGTGGGCTGCTCCCTGCATCCTAAGCCTGGAAGCACTCGTGAGTCATGGCTCTGAAATCCACCTCAGATGCCAGCTGAAAACAGGCTTTGCATAATCAAGTTGACAGATGAAGCTGGGCCTGCCCTGCTAGGGACAGGCTCATCCATATCCTGGTTTAAAAGAAATATTGCATTTTTAAAGAGGAAAGAAACATATTTAAGAGATAAAGAGAAGGGAAAGAGAAGAGTTTTCTGGTCATTAATTATAATAAAATGCAGAGGGAAAAATTCACTTTAAAGGCATACTAAAGCCCTGTAATCTTCAAAGAGATAGAGGCGGCTCAGCTGCCTAGGAAGAGAAACCTTAACCAGGAGGCCACAATTTCCCACTGATTACAAGCAGCCATGGTGAGGGCCCCAGTTGGTGGTGGGACGTGTTGGGTGAGGAGCAAGTTCTTTTCCTGCTTTGCTGAGATCAGTTGCTCAAGTCAAACGCGGTGCAATGGAAAGTGCTGATTTTCAGACCTACCCCAGGACCACTGTGCCCACCATTGCTCTTGGAAGGTCCTCAGACTCATCCTGCTAATCAGGACCCTGCATCTTCAGGACAGTTCTAATTTAACTCCATCAGCTCATTGCAAGGTGAGAATGCAGGTCCAGGGTTGCAGACTTCCATCCACACTAGAAGCTCTTACCTTAACGTTGAACTTCCGTTTGCAAAAGCCAAATTGACATGCCTGCTGCGAAATTTGGACTTAGTGTAGCCAGGCGGCCAAGGGTTGAAGGTTCTGAAAGTGTTGGCACATCTAGACATGTGACATCAATGAATGACACTATATTGATGGCTCAATGAGTTGTCCAGAGAGTTCCCCACTTGCATGCATAACCATGTGTCAGAACAATCCGAGAGTTTCTTTTAGGGGTCACGGGCTGGGTTAGGCAGAACCATGTTTATTTTCCCTGCTTGCAAAAACACTTCTTAGGGCATCGTAAGACAGTTTAAAGGAAGGTCTTTGGGGAACTAAATTGGCAAAGAGGCTTTGCCAACTTTTTGATGTTAAAATACCACCTGGGATGATCCTGGAGGGACAGGAAACCTCCCCTCCAACACTCCCCCATTCCAGCTCTCAGCTCCTGCCCTTTCCGCCAAACAGCACCCCCATTCCTAACACATTTCAAACTGCAGCTTAAGGCAAGGTAGCCAAGACAGATCGCTTTAAGATATTTTTGTTCCACTGACACACACACGTGTACGGGCAGGCTGAACTGGAACCAGCAGTCTTCTGGGGCCAGCTCCTATTGGCTAGTGATCACTGTTTTACAAATCAGTCGACATGCAGAAATTTCCAAATGGTAGATTGCCAATTTCCATGGTGTAAATACTTCTACCCTGGCAATTTCAGACATGCAAATCAGAATATCCCCCTGGAAAGCTGGTGGTTTTCATGAAATTAGGGGCACGCTGCTAAATGTTAAAAGATGTATCAGACTGACTCATAGCCAGAAAGTCACAGGTGGAAAGTCGAGTTCCCCGAGGTGGGACCTCAGTAACATGTCCCGGAGGCAGAAGATTGGGCTACCCCTTGGAGAAACTGAAGGGTAGTGTACCTGCCGGAGGCCTCTGCTGACCCATGGAGCGCTCTGGCACTGGGGTGATCTCCCAGAACTGCCCTAATTTGGAGTGAGGGGAGGTGGGCTTTGTGCCATTCCTAGACCAGTCCTGGACTGGAGGTGGCCCTGGGAAGAACGAGGTGGGTCAAATTGTCATCTGCATATGAGGGCAATTTCTGGAGAACCGATCCATAGTCATTATCACCCCCAACTTGCAGCCCTAGGGGAACACTGGCTCAGCCGAAGGTCAGAACAGCACACTGTGGTGTTAGACTTGAGAGAGGGGAGAAAGCTATTCTCACATGAAGGAGCCCAAGCTAGCCTGCTGAAGAATGATGGATCACACTGCCCAGTTGGCCCAGCCACGACCACCCCACGTCCATCTACAGCAAGCGGATCCTCGAACGTGAGACCACGTGCATCCCAGGGCTCCGTGCCCAGTCCCAGCAAGCAGGTGTGCGTGAGCGAGTGCAGCAGGACAAGAACCACCCTGCACACTCCCAGCCTCCCTAGCAGCAGCACACGCCATCCCTCTCCGCCACCGCTGTGGCCTGAATGTGGTTGGTCCATGTCCAAGGGCTCACGTGACAGAAGCCTGGCAGCCCATGTGGTGATGGAACCCTCAAGAGAAGCGGCCTAGTGGAAGGTGGTCCCGTCACTGGGACCAAGAGACGGACGCCATCTTGTGGAATGGTTCTCGCAAGAGCGTGTTATAGCGGAGCAAGTCTGGCCTCGGATTCCCTCCGGCTTCATCTCGCCAGGCCACCTTCCCCTCTTCACATATGATCCCATCCCAGAGAGCCGGGTCCATCTACCCCTTTCCGAGTTGTCTGGTTCCAGCTCCCGCTACCAGTCCCTTCCTCCACCGTCACCAACTGCTCTTGTGAAGACCCAGCCGCTTTCCTAGCTCCAAACCGGTGGCTCAAACTTCTGCCCTCTGGTAGTGCCACCTCTTTTCCCCTCCAGCCTCTCTAGTAGTGGCTTCTGGCTATTGATAATTGCCGGAGTGTGTGTGTGGGGGGTCCCCTTTTGCTCCAGCATCTCCAAGAGCTTTGTCACCACTTCTCCACATTCAGTTCCTTTAAATTGAAGTTCTTGGCATTTTCCTTCCGACTGGGGCCAGTAACGGACGTGCCATTCGGTCATCTGTGCCTGCCTTGTGCCAATCCAGGGCACCTCCCATGCAGCGTCCCCCTGGAAGTTATACGGGATAGAAGCAGTTTCGCATCAGACGTCAATCAGCTGCTGAGGATTTTGCAGAGACACAAATGCAGAATCCCAACCCTCGTGGAGTTGTGAATTCCAAGTGGGGAAATCAGAGAAACCAAGCAGTGCAATCCTAGTTGGTGGTCAGTGGCAGCAAGATAATAAAGGAGGCAAGGGGTAATGTTATAATGGTAAGTGAGACAGGAAAGGTCTCACGAAGAAGGTGGCACAAGAGTAAAGACCCGAAGGGAGTCAGGGAACTGTGCCGCTCTCTGGGGATTGCATTTCTAGAGGAATGAGCAGGGCCAACAGGCAACCCACTTGTCCCCAACATCCCAAGATCCTGCCTCTGTCTCTGCAGGCTGAACTCAGTTGAAAGCAGAACTAGGGGACACCCGGCACAGGCCAGAAGTGACAGTTCTGCTCCAGGTAGGATGGGAAGCCCTGGGGATGGGGATCAACACAGGGTGTCTGACAAGGCTGAGGGGTTTTGCCTTCCGTTCTCCCCTTGGAGGAAATGAATTCCCTCTACCACCATGGACAGCAGGAGAACCAGGGCACATCTACCCCTTCTGCGAGTCTCTCAGACCCAAGAGATCTCATGGATATGTAGAACCAAAAACGGTTGAACTCAGAAGCAGGGTACCGTGGTAGTTACCGGGTCAGTGGTGGTTGGAGAGATGTTGATCAAGGAATACAAAACGTCTGATATGAAGATCAAGTTCAAGAGGTCTAGTATGTAACATGGAAATCGAAGTACTCTTGAAAGTTGCTCATGCATTTCCCTGCATACTTGTTTTCTGTGATAAGAAAGCAAAAACAATCAACTTTTAGCTTGAGCCAGTCCTCAATGTATATATTTCAAAACAGGTTTTGGTCAATTAAAATATCAGGATCATCTTTCTACTTAGCTGCAGGAATGCCATTAGCTGAGTTTCTAGGATCAATCTTGGCTTTTGGGTCCAGCATCTGCTCTTCCTGGGCAGCCCTAAGTCAGGGGCTGAGCATGGCAGGGCTCTGGTTTGGCCATTTCTGCCCCCAGTGCAGGATTCTTCCTGTAGAGAGGCACTCTTGGCTCCCCTCCCAGTTAACCGATACCGTCAGGTCTGCTTCCTCCATCTTTCACGGACATGGGCGGTGTGCAGGCAAATGTTTAACCACCTTCTCCCATGATAGCATCTGCCAATTTCTGTGGCGTAAACACCATACTCGGTTTCACGATATGGAGTCACACTCACAATTAAGAGTTGGCTCCAACTTATCCCTGGGAGTTGCCCTTAATAAAACACCATCCCTTTTCACTCCATCTCTGTATTTGTTTCCTTGGTGACCCAACATCAGAGATCAGACGTGCCCACCTTACGAAGTCTCCCTCTTTCCACATCCTGTCCATCAGCCCATCCAGTAAACTCAAACACTCGGAACCTGCCCACGTCCTTTCTACTGTCCTAGAGACTGAGCATGGAGCTCAATGGGCTTTGTTCTTGCTGACTGAGTGCTTTCTTCATTGGCCTAGGAGAGTCCCTGACACATAGTAGGTGCCTCAGGATGTATTGGCTGACCCAGGCAAAGATGGTGGGGGTGGCTAGAATCCGTTGCACATCTCCCCAGCCTCCCAGCCCACTCTGAAGTTCACCTGCAACTTCAGCAGGCAGCTCTTATCTACAAGAACATCATGTTGGTGGCCTTCCACCTCAAAGTCTCAACCTGTGGTCTTTCTCTGGCCATTGTAGCGTGTAAGAATCACACAACCCAGAAGTCCTTAGACATTCACACCCAGAGGCCCCGCCCCCCACCTGATCAACGGAAGATGGTTAAGTACCCCATGCCTTCCTCTTTGCCTGGAGAGCCATCCTTAGATCCATCAAGGTGTCCCTGTCTTAGGCTGTTTGAGCTATTCTAACAAGAGGTCATAGATTGAGGGGTGGCTTATAAACAAGTTTCTCAGTTCTTTGAAATTCAAGATCAAGGTACCAGCAGATTCAGTGTCTGGTCAGGGCCTGTTTCCTGGTTCACAGACACCTTCTTGCTGGTTTCCATGTGGAAGGGGCAAGACAGTTCTCTGGGGCCCCTTTTATAAGTGTAGTAATCACTTCATGAGGGATTAGGACATTCCACCCTCATGGTCCAGTTGTCCAAAGGCTCCATGTTCTACTATTACCTAGGTGTCAGGACCTCAACATGAGTTTTGGGGCAAGAAATATTCAGGCCACCTCAGTTCTTAATAGGATAAAGCCCCATTGCTCAGGCCAGTTCCCGCCTTATGGCCTGCTAGAGTTGAGAGGTGATTCCAAGGAAGCCAAGAGGATAGGGAAAGTCAACAGGTCAGGAGATAAATGGACTTCGTTGTACCCAGTGTAGGAACTTCCAAACGCAGACCTTGAGCCAGTAAGTTGGTGACGCTGGTCCCAGACGGAGCTGGGAAATTCAGAATCTAGCATGAAACCGCCTCAATGTCTGGGACCCAGTGGCCCTCAAGACGGGCTGCTAGGTAGAGAAGCAGCGAGCTGCGTGGATCCTCCACTCCACACCCAGGGGGAGCAGGTGTGCTCAGGAGCTCCCAGAGGTGGCGGCCACCTTGATCCACTTAACTTGGGCCTCCTAGGCTGGAGATGACGGGGCCGCCTCCACACGTGCAAGTCTTCAGAGGGAGTCTGGCCGGGCAGATTTAGAAGTGGCAGTCTCCTGCCTTGATCCTGGGCTGCTCCCTTCCCAGACCCTCCCCGCTCTGCATTCTCTACCTGCTCTGAAGTTATTGGAGCCTGGTGTGAATTTAGGGACAATAAAACCATCAAAGGGCTTGGTCCTGAGAACAATCAGTCGGGGAGTTTGCAATCAAAGTATCCTGCTCGGGAAGGTGCGACTTCAAGGCACGTTGATGGGAGACCTCGGGAGGGGCCTTCTCTGGGACGGCAGGAGAGCTGCCCATGTGGGATGGCTTAGGGGACCATCTGGCCTGGACACTGGCAGATGCACCTTGTTAGTGGTGGCACAGGTCTGTCTCCCAAGAGCCTTGGGAGCAGGGCCGTGGGGCGCTATTCTCTCCCATGCCAGTTGTCCATCTAAGGATGTGTCAGAACTCAGATACCTGGATTTTCAGAAAGGACCAGAGCCTTTCCTATCATGCAAGAACCGGGTCAAAATTCCCACCCGGCACAGAGAAACCCAACATTCTCCAAACTCCATCCCTCCACAACCTGGGGACATACTAGCACTCAATGACATCTTCCACTCTAGCAGCTGGCCCTTCTCTCCACCTCTTGAAGACCTGAGCTCACGGGACAGTTGCTGGATGTGTCCCAGTCTTGTCTTGCTCAGGGTGCTGGGGATGTTCAGCAGGTGGTCAGTCTTTGTCCCCACCCCAAGTTTCCTTTCCTCGGAGAAAAAGGACTTTCTCATCAGGTTTGTGATGGTGTCAGGTAGTGGAGAAAGCCAGGAAGAAAAAGGTAAGGGATGGACAAAGGCCCTCAGTTCAATGCCACCTCCTCGGGAAGATTGCCACGAGACCCAAGTGAGGAAAGGAAGCGGAGCCTGCAGGTGGGTGTGTGCCGAGGGCGGGAATGGGCCCGGCTTCCATTTCTGCTTCTCCCCACTCGGCTGAGGTTCGTCTGGAGCTCCTCCCTCTCACTTGCACCTGGCCTACTCGGCCGAGTTGCTACCTGCTCTAGGAAGCCCTGCTCCCAGCTCCCTGGGCAGCCTATGCTGCACCTAGACCTCCCTACAGCTGCCGGCCAGGGCCGTCAGTCCTCCTCGGACTCCATCGGTGGGGCCAGCCTCGCCCAAGGTTGCTTCCAACTGACGACACACCCGTGTAGTTATGAGGGGCTGGGCAGGCCACCTCGATGCCTCTGAAGGGTCCTGCAAGGCTCAGAGCTCCCCATGGGGTCCGTCACTGGGCCTGAGCTATGGCTCCTCGCCTCATCTCTGCCCACTGCCTGCTTCCTCTACCTTCACGGGGCTTGAGCCCAAGGAACCCCTCGTAACCCTTACCTTCATTCCCGTCTTCTGAGAAGACCCAACCTGTGGCAACTGTTGGAACTAGTCACTGTTGGAACTAGTGACTGCAGAGAGATGGTGCAGACTTGACAATGTAACGCGTCCAGAGCATCTGCATGCTTGCTGCTCCAAGCACTGAGCACGGTCCTATAGGGTCTCACATGTGCTCCGTGCTGAAGTTGGTTCCCATTTTTCCGATCAGACCAGGTTCATAGCCAAGGGGTGGAGCTAGGATTGGACTCCAAACCTGCACCTGTTGGCAATGGTCAGGGCTGGATTCATCTTGTGCATCTCTACCTTTCTGTGGATCTCAGGGTGGGTCAGGGTCTCGCCTCCCCGTGGCGCAGTGAGTACATCAGCATCTCTCCAAGAGGTACCCGGGTGTCTGGAGTGGACACTATCAGCCCATTGCCAGTCATTACCTGGTTCCCCTGGGGATATCTCAGTTCATTCTTCGGAATTTTCTCGGTCTGTGGACATAGCTTCTCAGCATGGAGACCAGATTACCAGTGGCAGTTTTGGCCAGAGGACTCTTGTTTAAGCAACTTTTTATAGATGGACCATGAAACATGAAGGATGACTCAGTTGTGTCAGGAAGGCTAGCTCTCTGGAATGTAGCAAGGTGCCCATGTTCACAGGGACCTCATTGTGTAGGGGAAGGGGGACCTGCTCTGGGGTCTGAGCCAGCACAAGGGTCCCCTTGTATGCTATTCTTGGAAGCACTCTTGCTGAGAAAGCTCGGTGTCCAGGTGAGGGAAGCTGTGTCATCTGCAGGTCTGACATTTGGTGCTGGGGGCAGCTTTGGCCTGGCTGAAGGTGGAAGGCCAGGCCGAGAATCCAGATTTCCAGTATGGACTTCCCCAGCTCCTTATCCCCATTTTACAGTCGAGAAAAAGGCTCAGAAGCAAAGTCATCCCTGCCCATCTTGGGCTGTTCTGAGAAGTACCCCCAACTCTTAGCTTTTAGAGGAAGCACATATGCTTTTCTCTGCAACCTTGTATCTGCAATTCAGTTGCTGAACAAATATAATGGGTAACACCTCCCCCAGCAACGTGGGGTCATTCATGTCTTGTAGGTGGTTAGGCCTCCCCAGCATGGATCCCTAACTACTTCCTGTGTGAATATGGGATTAAATGACCTCCCTGCAGTTTGGGGAATATCCTGCAGACTGAACAGTCGGTGGTCTAGAAAGTGTGATTTAAAGGTCAGACAGATGGGAGTTTGAGGATTATTCTCTTACTTGCTTTGTGATCTCAGGAATATAACTTCACCTTCCTGAACTTTTGTCCAAAAAGGACACGTTATATCCCCCCACCTTATATTGGGGATTTTAGAGCCGGGATGCTCTTTGTATCATTCGTTGCCTAAACAGTGCCTTAAATCAACAGCAATCCATTCGTGGATCTGCACACTTGAAGGGATCAGGGAAGGAACAGAAGCTCATCCTGCCAGTCGGGTGATGGCACAGCATTCTTGACGTGGACTTGTTAGCCCCACTCACGTGGCTGGTGAGTCATTGCAGACAGTGTCTCCACAGGGAAGCTTGGGCTTCCTCACAACATGGCATGTCTCCACAGGGAAGCTTGGGCTTCCTCACAACATGGCGTGGCTCCAAGAACCAGCATCCCTAAAGAGGGATGACCCAGCCTTGGAAGACTCATTTCTGCCATATTTTATCAAAGAAGGCAAAGATGAGCCCAATTCTAAGCAGGAAGGGATGTACATTCTCTTTATGCAGTTTGGAAAAACAGGACCTGGTGATCATTTAAAGATGTCTACCATTCTGTTGACCTCCTGGCCCCCTGTCCCTTACCGCTTCCCTGCAGTCACTCCAGCTGCCCATTTTTAGCATGTGAGCTTCTGTCACTTTGACTGTGGATGAGCCAGCACTCAGCACCCTCCGGAAAGCCCTGGGGCTAGGACAGGCCTGGAGGCGACCTTAATCAGACCCTCAGTGGCTTCTTCCCTTTCCGTCCTTGTGCTTTCTAGAATCACCTCCCATGTAACCACGTGCACCATGACCTTGGGTCTTCAAGTGCAGATGCCTGGAGACACGAAGATCGTGCTGAACCCAGAGCTTCAGACCCTCCCGCCATTTGCTGAACAGGCAATTCAGATCCTTCTGCTCTGACTGCCTTGAGTATCAAAAGAAGGGCTGACTGCTAAGTCCATAGACTAAGATTCCCAAGAGTGACATTTAGGTTAAATGGACACCTCACAGCCTCTCCAGTGAACTTGGATTCCGGAGCAGGGAGGAAAATACCCATGGGGTGGAGACGCACTACCCCGGTCTTTTATCTGAAGAGAAACCATTTGGTTATACGACTGCACCTGTCTGCAGAACCTCTGGGATCCCTCACAGCAGTGGCAATGTCCCCATGGGCTTCTGAGGACACCCCAGCCAAGGGTTGAGCACAGGACAGACCCCAGGGCCTGGATCATTTGTACCTAATATGGCGTTGCTCAAGTGAGCTCTGCTCTAGAGCATCCCACTGGGGTTTGCCCAGACGTCCTTAGGCCTGGGTCATTATCCACCTCTCCCCTCTCTGCATCCCGTTCTCCCCTTTATCAGGTGCATCTGAAGAGCTCAGCACATGCGCAGTCATGCGAGGGGGCGGGTCTCAATCGGCACCGCAAGCGCCTTACACCGCCCGCAGCTCACCCTGTCCTAGTTCTCGTCTCGCCCACCTCTCACGTGACAGCAGGGCTCCTCAGGTGGCCCCGCTTCCCAGGGAGGTTCCACCTTGGCCCCTCCCAAGGGATCTTTAAACCATAATTGCTGACCCAGGATGTGTTGGTGCCGAGTTTATCAAGAAGTTAAATGCCAGCTTTCTTCCTCCAGCTCCAGAGCCAAAACTAATATAAACACCCCACTCCCCATTCGTTACTCTAATTCCATCAGCAAGCTGACCAGGCCTGACCCCGGCTGAGGCCACCTCTGATTTATGGCCTCACCAACAGATGCAGCAGCCGAGAACCAAGCCGGGCATCTGGGTAGCTGGGAGGAGGGTTGGTCAGAAGACATGGCAGCCCCCACAGTCTGCGGGGGAAGACACACAGGAATCCAGGGGCTTTGCTGGGTGAATGGAGAGGCCAAGTTATCTATGTAAGGCAGAAAAATTCCTTTCTGCATCCCCTTTAAGTGAGCTGGCTTGGGAAGAGGGAAAAAGCAATCCCAAAGCACGTGTCAGTGTCCTGAGGCGGCAGATGAGTTTATTTCTCTGCGAGTCACGTGGCTCCATGAGCTCAGGGTCATTTTAATCTCAGAAAATATGTTGTGGTTGGGTCCTGAGCAGGGCTCCCAGGGTATTTTTTTTGGTTTCAAAGTGTTTTCTACATGTAATAAAAAGTGCAAAAAATCGAGTCCCGTGCCTGAATGTTTATGAAGTGAACGTGCATCCACAGTCATGATGACGTAAAGTGTCTTTATACTGATGTCAGTGTTCTCTTGAAAGATCTGCTTTTTGGAAGCATATCCCTTAAGCCTCCTGAGAGCAGTCTCAATTGGTGCATCCGATTTTACGGGTTCCTGCTCCTGATGAGGAATGACCTTGGTCTGGGCTGGTCACAGTCTGGGGCCATTTGGAATTAGCGCCTGGCAGGGTTGCTCGCTGGGATGCACGGTTATTTATTCCATCTTCACTTCCATGTTTGAACCCCTCGAGAGCAAACTGTTCTCAGACAGCACTGAACTCTAGATCTAGGTTCTTACCCCATCTCCACCCCCACTTTGCACCAAGTGCCGGCTTACTGCAGGAAACTGAACTTCAGCTTTATCTACTCTGTACAAAGCTGAGGTTTATTTATTGCCAAGAAACAAGGATAAAAGGCAACTTCAGTGTCTCCCATGGCATCTGCTCTGGGATCCGGAAGTGACCGAGTGCCCACAGGATCCACCAGTAGGGCTCCTTCCACTCAAGGAAGAGGGAGGAGAGAGGGTAGAACAAAGCCATGTCCGTCAAGCCAAGTCCAGAGGCAACTGCTGCACCGCGGCGGAGCCGTGGCGAGGGCGTGGATGGTCTCCAGTTGGCTCCATGGGCGCGAGGGAGTTGGAGGGTGTATACCCCTCATCCTGCAGGTGTGGATTCAGGTACGTGTTCCCCGCCTGTGCGGCCCACGCGAGGCGAGGTTCATCCCTTCAGTCAGGATTTGACCTTAGGATTAGAAGTGCCTCAGGAGCCAGTGCACGTAAGAATGTGCCAGAGCCCACCCAGGACATGCTACAGAGACCGAGAACATTTCCAAGGCGCTAGGTAATTCCAACTGGTTAATGACGAAGCTACTTCTGACATGAGCGTCCACGTCCCTTCATCCTCACCGGCCTTTTCAACCTTGGCTTAGTGGTAGCCACAGTGACAACACAGTCGACTTTACAGCTGGTGAGGGGCCCTCAACACAGCAGGGGCAGGAGGTGTGGAGTCGGTGCTGGTAGAAGAGGTGGCACATGAATGGCAACTCTTGGAGAAGCAGGAACAGCAACAAGGATAATAATGCCAAGATCAGAAAGGGCATCTCTACTGGTAGAAGCACGGAGGGTCTTAACCAGTCAGGCGGGGGGCCCACACTACCATGGAAGAGGTGCTAAGTGTGCAGATGCCATCCTAATGCAGAGGACTCTAGTGGAACCAAGGACCACATGCGATTTCAGGGACCATAAATGGTTAGTCCTCATTTGGTTTGATGCCAGAGCTCTGTCATGCTGTATACCCTGTCCTGTGCTTCAGGAGGACCAGCTGTTAGTACTCACCTGGAAGACAGGGCTCCAGAGCCAGGGGATGCTGCCCACGAGGATGCCAGCAGTGTGACAGAGGTTGGGGTAGTTAGCTCCTTTCGTCCCAGTGGCTGCATTCCTTTGTGGTTTTGGCTTCCATGCCTCAAGCTCAGCTGGGCCCATGAGTACTGCTTGTGTCCCTGCCCTTTCCGTTCTAGGAGGGGTGGCAGTGAGAACAAAGTCCCGAGGCTTCAGAGACACCGATCTCTTCTTGGTTCTCTCAACCCTGCCCACACCGGTAGCAGTCACCCAAGATGGATTCTATTTCCAGCGAGGATCCCGACAGAGAGGGGATTTTTGACTTGCGGATTCAATGCAGGTAGCATGTTGGTTGGTGAGGAGCAGCCAGCTCCTGTGACAAGTGGGTCATCTTTCAGGCAGTGGACCTCACAGAGTGGTGTCCTGTTCATCATCAGGGAGTAAATGGGATCCAGTTTCCTTCTTTCAACTTGACCAGGGCGTAAAAGCTTTGGTACACAGAAATGTTAGAGTCGGATCCAGGGAGAAAGAATTCCATGTGTTAAATAAGCAGAGCCTTCTTTCAGGAAGAACTTATCTTCTCTAGGAGTTGGTTCAGGGAAGGTCTTATCCTCCGGTGAGGGTTAAACATTCGTTTCCTTTTGCAAAGGCACCTTGACCCCACGGATTTCAGCAATCCCTTCTGGGAAGGCTACTGAGCAGAGCCAAGAAGCACCGTTTATGCAGAGCCTGCTCCAATTCACGGGTTTGATTCCCTTTGCCCCCCAGGTTCCCTAGGTTCAGCAGAGGGGGCCAACTTCTCCACTGAATCCAGACTATTCCCAGGAAGACCCCAATACCAGGGAATTTGCTTCTACAGTCTTGGAAATGTCCCAGTAGAGTGTGTACCCTAACATCCATGTGGGGATGACCACGACCTCAAAACCTATCTTCTAAGGTCCTTACTTCTCTTGTCCTTCTGTCTCCTTCAAATAGACTCCAGGAGCCAACAATGTCAAGTGACGTCTATGCCCCTAACCTTCTGTAAAGTTCACCACCCCCACACCAATCTCTTCTAGCACAGAATTCCAAAGGCTACCATTTGTTACGTTCATGGTCACCAAAACCCACTCTCATTAGCAAAAGCCAAGAAATGGCCCCTGAGGAACTTCAGCTTGGCACTCAGGGTTAATTGAGGGCAGAGGATGAACTGCCAAGTCCTTCAACTTTGTACCGCATGACTGCAGGTTTGAATGCAATGTCACCCCTCATTGTTATTGTCCCTGCAAGGGCATGAAAATTCTCCAAGTCACATGACTGCAAACCAAGCTGGGACAAACACCCCTGGAGTTTTTCAGCCCCTTTCCCTCCAGGACTTTGGATGCTCATCCACTTCTGGGGCACAAGACTGCCTACCGTTCTTGCGTTTAAGACACGATTGACCTTTGGTCAGCGATCGCTCCACCTCTTCCTGCCACGCGCACGCTCGTTTCCCTCAGCGGTAGTGACCAGAGACGTCATCCTGCCTCCGACCAAGACCGTACCTCCAAGTAGGTGAGCTCCGTGAGCGCCCACTGCAATCTGATCATGGTGCCCTTATTGAGTACAGGTCAACTGTCTGCTGTCTAGGACACTTTCGGCTACTGTGTTAGCTTTCTGTCACTGAAAAAGTGCCCGAGATCATCAACGTAAGAGGAAGGAGGATTTTGGTTTTGGAGGCTGCAGTCCGTGGTCACTTGGGCCTATGGTGTGGCAGTCAAGCTGTTCACCTCGGCAGGCCCAGGGCCGAGAAGGGGCCAGGGACTCGGCCTCTCCTTTCAGGGCATGCCCCCAACAAGGTGGCTTTCATCAGGGCTTCTGGAGGCTCCACCGCCTCCACCCTCAGGTTGGCTACCGAGCTTTGGCGCACGGCCTCTGGGGACGTTTCAGATGCACACCATAGCATTCCACCTCTGACCCACCAAGGCTCACGTACCAGGAAACGTGCATCCAGTCACCTTCGGGAGTCCCCCAGAGTCGTGGCAGTTCCAGCATTGCTTGAAGTTCAAGTTCAAAGTCATCTCTGCAACTCAAGGCAAACATGAGCTGTGACCCCCATTTAAACCAAACCAAGAAGTGGGTTTCTTGTAAGAGAAAAAGGCACAGGGTAAACATTCCCGTTTCAAAAGGCAAGAATAGGAAGATAGGAAGGATCAGACCAAAGGAAGACCAAAACCCAGCAGGGCAACGTCAGATCCTGTAGCTGCCCGAGTCTCCAGGACACATGTCGCCAGATGCGAGCATCAAAGCGTGTGGACGGCCGGGAGATCCACGTGGCCGTTCTGGGGCTGGCTCGGCTCGCTGCCCGATGCCTCCTTCAGCAGAGGCCACGTTCTCGGCATCTCTAACTTCGAGGTTTCCATTTTCACTCCGACTTCTCTTACAGCTTCACAGGCTGCTCCTCCAGGGCTTCTTGCCGGGTTTCTGACAGCAAGACATTGTTCAGCCTCCTTAGGTTTGCTTTGAAGTCCACCCCACGATTCTCACATTTCAGTACCTTTCGAGAGGAGCATCGTGTGAGCGAGGCCAGGGTGAACTGTACCACGGGGACCCCTCAGACCTTGGCTACAGTGCCCCGAGTGCCTGAGTGACACAGGGAAACGAATCCTGGTGAGACAGCTTTCCTAGGTGGTCCTGTGCAGGTAGTGCGTGCCGAGCCCGCGAGGCTTTGGATTTTGCCCATTGCCAACATGCCCTCAATGTATCTTTTTCCTACTTTTCTGGAAAGAGTGGGAAACCAGGGCCTTGTGGGCTAGGGAGGTGCTCCCCCACTGAGCTATACCCCCATCTTTTGGCTTATTGTTAATGACCATCATCTCTTTTGAAGGCAAGTATTTAAAATTTCAGCCACTGAGGGTTGTGTTGCTAAACAAGTTTTCAAGTCTTTCCACTATTATTTTACTCCTGATTCTCACTGAAATCTAACTAGCAGCAGACAGCAATAGCCATGCTACCTAAATGCTATGTTGACTTGCAAATTTTCTCCAGTTTAGTTCGTCTCTCGCCTTTAAACTCAACCTCTTAAAAGCCCTGGGAGGGACAGAATATGGATAAGTTCTTTGCCGAAATACAACATGAACGGCTGCTGGTCCAACTCGACAGTCCTCATTTCCATGGGAGCCTCTCCACCGTCTGCGTGCCCGTCAGGATTCTGGTCTTCCGAGATCCCACCAGAATCATCCACTACGCTCTGCTTATACCATTCCAGGCTACTCCAGCCCCACATCTCTTGACTTTTCCAAATTCCTCCCACAAATCCATTCCAAAGGCTTCTAAATCAGATCAGGAATAGTCCCAGCAGTGACCCCATTCCTGGGACCAGGTTCTCCGTTTAGTTTTCTGTTGCTGTGGCAAAATACCAGAGACAAACCGTTTGTAAAAGGAGGAAAGATTTGGGCTTTTGTTTCTGAAGGTTCATGGTCACTTACCCCTATTGCTTTGGGCCTGCGGGGAGAGACATCAGGGCAGGTTGCATGTGAAGGAGCAAAGTCCTCACCTCATTCAGGAAGAGAAAGGAAGGGCCGGGGTCCTCACAGACCCTTCTAGGACGTGCCCCTAGTGACCTCACATCCTTCCACTAGACCCCACCTCTTAGAGGTTATGACAGGCCGTCAACCAAGCTTTTAGTGCACCACCTTTGGGGGACATGTTAGATAAAATGTAGCATACTATACATCTATACTCACTTTTAGGTATTAACTTGGATTAAAAGACAGCTAAAGAAATTTTTTTTTTTGTATTTTTGGATATGTCTGTGAAAATGCCTCTAGAAGAGACTGAGTCAACTAAGCAGGGCAGATCTGCCCCCACCTGGAAGGGCCCATTCCATTGGTTGGGGTCCTAGACAGAGCAGAAACAAGATGGTCCTTCTTGGGGTGGGATGTGCTCTTAATCCCGTTCTTGAACGTCAGAACTCCAGGATCTCCAGCCTTTGGACTCTAGTCCCTACCCAAGTGCCCCTGCCCGCTGCAGGTTGAAGGCTTTCAGACTTGGACAAAGCTACTGTTAACATCCCAACGTGTCTGACTTTCAGACGGCCCGTGGTAGACTTCAGTCCCCGCACTCAAATGAACAAAATCTTTAAAAAATTCTCATGTTTATATGTTTAGATATAAATATGTGTATTTGTGTATCTCCTGCCAATCTTCTCTGTAGAAACTTGACTAATATAGGTTTCCATACCAGGGACTCTAGGGGAACATTTTAAGGATTAGTTTCATTAATGTTGGCCTTTCTGAAACTGGCACTCTGATTAGCTCTAAAAATGTTAATGATTCTAATTCCAGTAGTGTACAGAACACCGATAGTTCATGCCATGAACTGCTTAGGGGGATATGCAAGATTGATGTATTTGGCAATCCCATCTCACCTTGTAAGTGGTGAAATAGGACTCACTGGGCAACTCTGTGCCTGCCTTTAAGCACTGGTGGAAGAGATAGAATACAATGCTTTTTGGGAAAATTGATCAAGAGTGAATAAGATTTGTTTTATATGTAAATAGCCCGAGAACTGAGCATGCTCTACAGCCAGAGCTGGAATTGATCGAATTAAACAAGCCCTGTGTCCAGAACCTCGTGAGACAGTTCCCCTCATAACCCCTGCTTCCATCTTTCTGGAAGTTATCAAACCTGTCCCTGAAGTAGCACAATCATTAAGCGTTCATTAGTGAAACTGAGATGCCCTTTCAAATTCCTTGGTAGATCATGGGGTTTAAGGGTTTCAGGGATACACAAGAAGCATCCATTGTGGTTTTTGGTTTGCCTTGGAGTACATTTTTCTTCCCATTTAAAGTATTGGATGATGTCTAACTCTAGATCTTTCCTAAAAGATCTATAGATTTAGACACATTTAACAAATCATCCCATCATGATTTCCACATACCAACCTCATTTTTTTTCATGACTAAAAGGTCTGAAGAGGATCATTCAGAACTGGGAAGCCTCCCTTGGTCTAAGAGGCAGCCCCAGGGCTGTGCTAGAGCCGTGTTCTCCAAGGCAAGTGGAGGTCATACTACTCTGCACTCTTGGGTGATCAGCCATTAAAAATAAAAATCCGACTTTAATGACTGACTAGCTGTCATGGCCAGAGTTGTTAGGATTCCTGCTTCCTGGGGTGGGGGGCTCTTTCCCCAATGAATGTCAGAGTTCATTTCCTGTGGAAAGACCGATCCTTCCAGTAAAACCAAGTCGGGACACTGAGAACTCTGTTCTCTTGGCATCCGGGAGCCGTTCCAGAGTCAAAGACCATCTTACCAAATCCCTGTTAACTCGAGCCCTGTTCTACGCTCCTTTACATTAAGGGATTCTGAGCCCAGGGGGACTTCCATTTCTGCATGAAGCAGCTGGGAAGGAGTCCTGGTCTGCCCGGAAAATTCTGGAAGTATGTGTGTATCAGGGGGACATAGTGGTGGTACCACAAGAAGATTTTAAGATACCAAGTGGAACTAGGTTGAAAGTCCAAGAACCTGCTCTCATTGGGAGCTGGAGCTCAGAGCAGGAGGCAAGGTCTCGCCACCCCCACCCCCACCCCCGGCCCTGCCCAGATACCCACAACCAAGGATGATGGTCTGATTTATTGACATGCACTCCGAGCCTGAGTCAGTCTCTATGGCGATGACTGAGAATGTTCAGGTCTGTCACTATTTTTCCTTTGTGCCAATTGCCCAAGGAGGACCAGGAAAAGAAGTGGCATACCATTATTTCTTTGTGGAAGAACCTCAAGAGCAAGAGTTGTTGCCCGAGCTCTTGGTCTGAAGGGGTTCTACTCCAGCATGGCAGAATCCTTGGAGCGGCCTTGGATGCCAGGCAACCTGCATCCGAAAGCTCCTGACCGTAATTGCGTCTTTGTTAGTTTATCACACTCTCATCCGAGACCTGTGGCTCAGCCTTTCCAACTAAGTGATTGGCGATTCCCGCCTAGGGTCAGACTGACCGACTCAGCCAGATTCCTTTGGACTCTGCTAGAAGCACCCAAATCTGTTAGATCTAGAGTTTGGCAAATAGTTAATGCCACCAAGGCCGTGGGGGCCGAGCCCACCTTGCTCATTCCAGATAGCCAAGTTCAATACTATCTAAGAGAAGGAATTTTGGAGGCATCTTCCTGACAACATATGCCTCCAAGTTAAGCACCCAATAATGCCGACCCTGGAAGCTACCAAAATGGACTTGGAGATTTTTACCACTAGTACATCCATGATAATGAGGGGTGAAGATCACATCTATTCCCAAAGTGAGATTTCTATTCCGATTAAGGGCAAGCACCTCCCCCCCTTATACCATCTCTGGCATGCCTCTTTACTGTCACTCAGTTTTGCCCACAGTGTAATGACAACGTGACAGTTCAGAGTATGTTCATCAGGATCTGCCCCAGCATAGAATTACCTCCAGTCATAAGTAGCCATGGGTCAATGGAGGTCAAATTATCAAGTCACATTTTCTAAGTAAACACTTACAGGGAAAAAAGTTTCATAAAAGTCACAACATTTCTGGCTGTGGTGCCATTGAGATTGGGATGGAGTCCACGGAGACGGCGAGACCCCAGGACCTAGCATGGCCCACCAAGTCTCGTCTGGCTTGCATGTGAGTCGTTAGTGTTTGAGGCTAAGGAGGCCCAATACACAGGTGCCCAAACTCCGGGTTACACTGTCAACTGGTCATCTCACCACTGCACAAGGCTCCTGTGCCAAACTTGAACCCGGGAGGTCCCCCTTGCTTCTCTCCCCGTTCGAGTCTGGATCCCCCCAACACCCTCTCCCCCATTATCACAATCTGACACCATGGAATGGTGTATCCCTGGAATGCTCCAAGGAGTTGGAAATAATGCCCAGCTGGGGCAGAGTACCTTTTCCCACACCCCCAGAGTCAGGGCCACCCTAGAGAATGCTACCATTCTCCCCAGGGTCCAGATGACCCAACTCAAAACCACGAACTATTCCCTGGGTCTAGAAGGGCTACTTTCCGAGCAGGCTATTGCTCTGCTCTGGAAAGTGACCTGAGCAGGGTAATGGTAAGAGGGTGGTGGTCATTTCTCTTTCATTATGCATTTCCTTCCCTGCAGACTAAGTCTGAAGTAAGGTCGGTGGCATAGAATACTCAGTCAACAAACAGAGGTGCCACCGTATCACTCCTACCTCTGCGGAGGGTGGAGTTCCTGGCGACTTTGCTCCAAGCAGCAATTCTAAGCCACATTGATAAGCCACGCATGACAAGACCAATCTTTAGGGCTTCATCTGGATCTTTGCTGGCCGACTATGGGCTCTGGGAAGTCCTTTTGCCTCAAGAGCAACAGGTATTTCCTTTGGAAAAACAGCTACCCGTCAAGGGTGGCGTCAGAGACTTAAACCCCTCATCAGGAACAGCCGCCACAGCTTCCGCTTTCTGATTTCCTCAAGGCGACCCAAAATCTCAGTGGCATTGAGAGACCAGAGGAGCAAAAGCCAAGAGCAAATGAGACTAGAGAGGTCACAACCAGGATTAGGACTGTTTGGGGAAATCTTGTGTCCCACTTGAAATATCTGAACCCAAAGGCGACCGTGCGAGATGAGCACACTCGGGGCAGGGCACAGAGCCCGCTTCCCCATCACCAGGCTGCTGGGAGAACAGGCCTGGGCCC
This sequence comes from Sciurus carolinensis, assembly GCF_902686445.1. Classification (NCBI taxonomy): domain Eukaryota; kingdom Metazoa; phylum Chordata; class Mammalia; order Rodentia; family Sciuridae; genus Sciurus; species Sciurus carolinensis. The sequence continues at coordinate 137,624,267 of NC_062220.1, read as the reverse complement.
CCCTGGGGCGTGCGTACCACCCCATCTGGTCCCAGGCACTGAGGCATCTTACCAGAGACCCTCCTTGCTAAGGGGCCAAGCTAATTTGCACCACAGCACCAGAGGCTGTAGGGCAACTGGGTGCCTCTGGGCCAGAAATGTGATCAATTCGTTAGCTACAGACCTTTCGATGCCTGGAGTTTGCAAAGTAGTCATAAGTCTGCTAGGGGTACAGTAGGCCATAGGGATTTAGCCCTTGTCCCTGAAGCCAGGCTTTGTTAGGATGGCATTACCCAAGGCCTGAACCCTTTAAGGATGGGGTAAGAAAGGAAAGGTCTGGTTTCTCCACGGATGGTGATCTGGCTCTGGTGTAATTCCTGCCTCACTCTCTGCTTTCAATACAGAAATAAGCCCGCTCGACAGAAGCGCTCCCTAGGAAGAGAGGGTGAGATGAGAAAATATCCCAGAAGGTTTAAAAAGTTGACCTTTTCTAGTTCATTTTAATATTCACATTTTTACTTTAGAAAAATAAAATGACAAGTTATTTTTTCGTGTGGGGGGGCCATGGAAGTTTTATCAACTTTCCCGAGAATGGAGAATATACGGAGGTGGGGAAGGGACTCTGCAGAAGAGTCCAGGGAACAAGGGAATGCCCGGTTCCGAGGACGGTCAACAAACCAGTAGACAGTCGCCTCTGATCCCATCCACTGAAGCCATTTTTAAAGCAGACGAGAGGCCTGCTGGGCAAGGGGGCTTTAGCACCTTTCAGGGGAAGCCTAATAAACGAGAGCCCAAGACCTCAGGAGACCCGGTTCTCCACTGCACTCTGGACCATGTCACCGGGATACCAGGGTTTAACCAACAGCACTAAGCTTGCCCAAGACCAGACATGAGGCGTGTTGTAGTGGCCCCTCATATGCCGAATCAAAACATTTGTCACGGTCCAAGAGGCCAGGCTCAAGACATCACTGAAATTAACATGGACAAGAGCATAATGTCCCTGAGGAGTTCTAAGAACAGGATGTGTTTTGGGGTAACAGCCTCCTGTACTGGCCCTTCCACTTGGACAGGAGTGGCCTGTCCCTCCCCCCGAGTTGCAGTTCTACAGACAAACCTCCCTGAGCCCATGATGGGCCAGAATTCCAGCTTGGGCTGGGGAGGAAAAAAACACCAAACACCCAACAGTTGAGTCGCCACCTGAGGCCTGTGGCCCAGGGGGCCAGGCTCCCCGCAGAGGCTGGGTCAGCAGTGGCTTCATGCTGCAGAAGCCTGGGTTCCTGAAGATACGAAAAGGAAGCGCAGTCCTCTCACTTCCTGCCTGAGCACAGGTGTTCACAGGAGCAGATTTAATGAAGGGCCTCCAATGGCCAGCAGCCCTAGGCAAGAGGGGACACAGGGATGGTCAGGCTTTCCCACCATTCCCTACAGTCGGCTCCACCAGGCCTCGGGCAGCTGAACCCTGCTCTCCCGAACCTGCCTGCCTGCCAGCAAGCAGCCCACCCAAATGGGAGGGCAGCCGTCATCCTGGCTGGAACAGTGCTGTCTGCTTCACAATTTCAGTGCAGACTCCTGTATGAGACTGGAAGCCCGAGAGATTCAAGATGCTGGGTTAGAGGAAGTCTGCTTTTCCAGTCCTCCGTGGCTTGGAATTCAAGCGGAGTGTTCTCAGCGAGGTAGGTGAAAGAGGGAGTTTGCCGAAATTCAGTACTAGCCTCAGAAGTTTGGATGCGTGGGACAAAGAACAAGGAAGTACCCTGGAGCCAAGCCCACTGTGGTGGCAGCTGCAATGCTGGTCAGCTAGAGAAGGATGGCACAGGACATATTTGGCATGGAAAAACCTGTAGATCCAAGAGGCAGCCTGGACTTTGCTAATCCAGAGGCTGCACAGTAAAACTGGTATTTGAAAAGTGCTTTTGACTTTGACTGGTCAATGGGGAGCCAAGCAGAGCCATCTTATTCTGCCACACTGTTCCAGCAAGGGCCCACTGCTTGCCTAGGGCGGACCTAGGAGAACGTGAGCAAAATGGTCACAGAAGATTGTACCTGGGATACTCGAGTCAGAAAAACAGGGGCGAGCAACTCACTTTCCTTTGAATCTGGTGTCTCATGTGACGAGCTCAAGGCAGCTGGGAGACTGATCGGGTCGGTATAAATACGCTCAGGGGATCCAACTCTCCCCACGCTCCGCTGCCCATGAATAGACTTCCCTGTGAGTAGAATTCTTGGGAGGCTCCTAAGACCCAGGCTCCCAGCACAGACCGGCATCTGCCCGACCCCAGGAGTGGGTGACCTAATCTCTTCAGTAAAGATACCACCCTTAAGACCCAACTAGACCTAAGCCCCAGACGCTGGGACACCCTTCATAGAACTCTGTGGCAGCCCTACCCCGGGAGTGCATTGAACTGGTCTGTCCAGACAGAAATCCATCATCAGTACTTCTCACTCCATCCTACTGGCGAGCAGGGAAACAGCCACTTCAACCTGCTTCATTTTTGGCCATTCCAGCTAGCAGCTCTGCAAGCAATGAGAAAGTGGTCACCACCACCCAGCCCTTGCTTTCTCTTGGTACATAGCCCAAAGGAAATAGAACAGTTGGGCATAGGCAGTGCTAGTGGTTCTTGTGGACCATTCTGACTCAGTGGAGAGTTTTCATTTTTCATTAAAAATCTTCCTTTAATGCCAGATATAGTTCATGGCTATTGGTTTTGCTGCTGGCAATTGCTGACCCCATTCCCATTTTTGTAGTGATTCGGGTTGCAGACATAGTAGGCTCTAGGTATTTTAATGCTGCATATCGTTTTTGCTTTCATTATTGGTATTGTCCCCCCGCCAACCCGTTTTCTTTAAGGTGCTAAGAATCTAAGGGAAGCCAAGTTCACAGGGTAGAGATTGTGCCGAACAAGCCAGAAGACAGCAGACCTTGCTCCACAAGTTAACTACACTCCAACTTCAGCTATGCTTTAAGACAGAATGGGCAAGACAAGAGCCCCAAAGTAACAACCAGGCCTCAAGCTGGATGGCTGGAGGGCAGCTCTCAAGTCCCACTCCTGGACATCCATGTCTATGGCAGAAACAAGCAACAAAGGCTGTGGATACCATACCTACAAGGGTTTGCAGTCTAGATAACTTGGACACTTTGGCAAGAGAAGATTGTGCCCTACAAAGCCCCACACATAAGAGTGGAAGAGAAATCCATCCCAACAGATGCATAAAACCCCTCACAGGAAGATAATAGGAGCAAGGTAACCTGATGCCTCCCCTGAAGTTCATAATCCACCAGCAACTGACTCCAAAGATACTGAAGTGGATGAATTAAAGTATTTGAAATAAAAATTAGAGAATTCCAAGAAAAATTGAAGTCAGAAGATGAGAAATTCAATAGGGAGATAAATATTAAGAACCAAATGGGAATCTTACATGGAAAACTATTCAAAATATTCAGTTAAAAGTCTAATAGGGTAGACTTTGCTCAAGACCATCTTGGAGTTGGAAGATAGAGTGGCCAGCCTTGAACATTCAGACTATTAAAGAAAATAAGCGACTGATCAGAATATAGAAGTCTGGGACAACAGTAAAATTTAGGAATCTATTTAAGTAGGATTTATAATAATTGGAATTGACTGTTGCAAGCTAATAGAATGAAATATCTCTTCAGGAAAATGATTTCTAAACCTTGAAAAATCAACATCCAGATACAGGAGTCATTCAGAATCCCAAACAAAAAAACTCCATGACACATTGTAAATTAAAATGCCTAACATGTAAAATAAGGAGAATTGTAAAAGCCTCGAGAGAATAATGTCAGGTCATGAACGAGCCAATCAGGATTACCTTCTATTTCTTAGCAAACTCAAATTCAGGAGGGTTTGGAATGATGCGTTCCAAGTTCTGAAAGAAAACTGTCAAGATTGCCATATCTAGCAAAGCTGTCCTTCACAATCCAAGCCTTCTAAGGTAAGCAGAAAAATTCATGACTTAAGCCAGCACTACAGAAAATACTTAAAGTACTCCACAAAGAAGTAAACCTCAATACCTTATAGGCAAGGACAGCTGTAGACTGAGGGTGAAAGATGGCAATTGATGTATCATGAAAATGGAAGCTGAAAACAAGAGTAGCTACTTATATCCAATAAAGCAGACTTCAAACCAAGACAAAAGATCACTTCAAAAAAGGGAATGATTCAACAAGGTATATCAAATATTTATGCCAACTTTGATGCACCCAAATTATACAAAACAGACGAATTAAAGACTCAGATACCAGTAAAATACTGGATGATTAACACCTCTTACCAAAATAGGTAATTTAGATAAACTCAGTCCATTTGATTTATAATTTTCAGTCTAAAGAGTATCCTTCAACAGTTTATGGAACATTCTCTAAAATAGACCATATTTTAGGTCATGACACTAATCTTTGTATTAGTAAATACAAAAATTGATAAAATTTCTTGGATATTAGATCACATTGAAGTGACATTAGAAATCAACACCAAAACCCCTGAAGAAAATACAAATGCATGGAGATTGAACAATACACTTTAATGATGAATGTGATAGAAATCATGAAAGAAATTCTTAGAAAGTGCTGTGACATACCAGAACCTCTGGGACACTGAGCAGTTCTAACAGTTTATAGCTTTGAAGACCTACATAGGCAAGCCAGAAAAGTCCCAATCTAATGATGCATCTCAAAGCCCTTGCAAACAAGAACCAACAAATTCCAAAAACCAATAGAAGGAAGGTAATTACTAAAGATCAGAGCTGAAATCAATGAAATTGAGCAATATGATACAAACGATCAGTGAGACCTTTGATTCTTTATCTTTTCAAAGATTGATAAGCCCTTAACCAGACCAAAGTAATAAGACCCAAATAAAATTAGAGATGAGAAAAGTGATCACTGCAGACATAAAAATTCAGGATTTTTAAAATTAAGATTATGGACTAGTTTGAAAACAGACTCCAATAAATTGAAAAACCTGCATGATGCATATTTTTGGACATACAGTATCCCAAAATTGAATCAAGAGGAAATAGAAAGCCTAAGCAGACCAATTAGCAATGTGATAGAAGCAGTAAATCAGAAGCAGCCCAGAATCTGATGCGTTCTCAGCTGAATTCTACCAGTTTTAAAACTAATGCCAGTGTCCCTCAAATTATTCCACAAAATAGAGCACTTCTAAATCCATTCTATGAATCCAGCATCACACTTAAACCATAACGAGATAAGGAAACGTCAACTATAGACATTCCTGATGAATGTAGATGCAAAATCCTTAAAATATTAGCAAATTAAACATATTACAATTGTACATCATGATCAAATTGGTTTTATCCCATGGATGCAAAGATGATTTAACATGCGAATCAATTCACCACATAAGGACAAGAAGTGATCAAAAGAGGAAGTCTGACAATTTAGCACCCATAATATAAGCACTGAAGAAACCAGGGATAGAAGGGAGCTACCTCAACATTGTTAAGATTGTCAAACCCAAGGCCAACATCATTGTGAATGGGGAAAAGTTTTCTTTGAAGTCTGGAAGGCAAGGATGTCCACTTACCACTCCTATTCAATATGGTACTTCAAATTCTAGCCAGAGCAATGAGGCAGGAAGACAAAATAGAAAGGGAAGCAATCAAATTATCACAATCTGCAGGTATGATTCTGTATTTAGAATCTCCAAAAAGCTCTACCAGAAGACTTCAAGAACTCAGATAAATAATTCGGCAGAAGATCAGGTTACAAAAACATGAAAGTCAGTAGTTTTCCTGTACACCAATAAGCCTGCTAGAAATCAGATCATTCCCCAAAACATTAAATACTTGGTAATAAATCCAGCCAAGGAAGTGAAAGACATCTACAATGAAACTATAGACCATTGAAGAATCTGAAGTAGATGGAAAGATCACCTATGTTCATGGATAGGCAGAGTAGTTAAATAGCAAGAGCAATGTAAAGATTCAATGCAATCCCCAAAGTTCTAGTGATGTGTCACAACTAGAACAGTCCTAAAAATCATTTTGAAAATAGTCAAACTAATTCCAAGTAATAAAGCAAAGCTGGAGACATCACAATACTTGACTTCAAATTATACTGTAGAGCTACATAAACTGTATATGGCATTAAGAGACCAATACAGAGTAGACAAAAATCCAGTCATCTGATCCTTGACAAAAAGGTATCAAAATAAGACTGACTTTTTAAACAAATGGTACTGGGAGAACTGGTTATCCATATGTAGAAGAATGAGACTCCTCTCATCCTGCTTAAAAGTCAACTCAAAATGGATCCAGCACCTAGGAATTGGACCAGAAACTCCCCAGGTCCTAGAAAATGTAGGGTCAATACTCTAGCACATGGACACAGGTCATGACTTTTTCAACAGGACCCCTACAGTTCAGGAAATAATGCTAAGAGTTAACAAAAAGGATGGCATCAAATTAGAAAGCTTCTACACAGCAAAGTAAAAAATATTGAAACTTCAGGTTGGGAGAAATCTTTTAGTTTTGGGGTACTAAGAATTGAACCCCATGGAACTTAACCACTGAGCCACATCCTCAGCCCTTTTTAAAAAAATTTTGAGACAGGATCTTACCAAGTTGATTGGGGCCTTGCTAAGTTACCAAGGCTGGCTTTGAACTTGCAATCCTCCGGCCTCGGCTGTTACTAGTGATGGAGGATGAATATCCACCATATGTAAAGAACTCAAAACTTAGCACACAAAAATGACCCCAAAGGGGCAAATGAATTAAGTAGACAAATACAAATGACTGATACATGAAAAAAGATGTCCAACATTGCTAGTAATTAGGGAAATGCTGATCAAAACTACAGATTTCATGTCACTGCAGTTAGAATCTCATACATCAAGAAGGCCAACAAAATGTTTGAGAGAAGGTGGAAGAAAGGAGCACCCATGCTGCTGGGTTTGGACTATCATGTGACCATTGTGGAATCCAGTATGGGGTTTCCTCAAAGGACAAGGAATGGAGCCACCATGTAGTTCAGATGTACCACACCTTGGTATTTATCCTCGAGAATTGAGGTCGTCATACTATGGCCATACATGCATCTCCATGTCTATAGTAGCACAATGCACAATAGCCAGACTATGGAATCAGCCTAGGTGTCCATCAATGGATGAATGGATGGATGGATGAAGAAACATGGTATTCATACACAATGAACTTTGGTTTATTTTGCTTAACATAGTCTTGAGTTCTTTTTGGCTGCCAATTTTTCTTCATGGGTAAAACTAAATTTGTGAAGTCAAGGGTCATATGTTTTCTCTCATGTGGAATCATGAGATGACAAGGAATGATCTGGGGAGGTCTTGTGAAAAATCGAAGGGAGATCAGTAGATCTCCAGGGACCAGGGGGCAGGAAGAGGGGAAGGAAATCCAAAATACCTGTGAATGATTATTTTGGTCACAGAGGTAGAAAATCTGATTAAAAGACCGGACAAGAACAATTTGAGAGAAAGAAAGTATTCTTGGGATCATTTATCAGAGGTCTCAGTTCATAGACGGCCAACTCCATTCCTTAGGGCTGGAGGCGAGGCAGAACATCAGGGTGGAAGAGTGTGGCAGAGGAAGTGGCTCAGGACATAAACAGAGCTCCCTCTGTTGCCTGGCCAACAAGGACACATCCCCAGGGACCCACCTCCAGCCACACCCTACCCGCCTTCAGTTACCTCACAGTTAATCCTTATCAGGGAATTAATTCACAGACTGGGTGAAGGTTCTTGCAACCCAATCACTTTACCTCGACCTTCTTGCATCGTCTCACATGATTTGGGGGAACCCTTCACATCCAAACCGTAAAGGATGTTGGCCAAATCATATTGCTGCGTGGTACGCGTGTGTACGCAGGCCACAATGAATCCCACAAAAGGGAACACTTCAAATTGCTCTTCACTCCTGCTAGTCACAGGAAAAGTTGTTCAGGCTTCGAAGTGTTCTCTTCTGAGATGGAAGCGACTTCAATAGCTCAAGTGGGAACTTCCCTGCAGCCCAGCATCCTGAAGGAGTAAGCAGGACTTTCCTTCTGGGGCAAGTCCCTCAGGCTACAGACTGGGACCTCTGTGGTCCAACTTTACATAAACTGTTCGCAGGCAAAGGAGCGTGTTCTCTTCCTTTTCAGAGGACAGGATTCTTAATTCAAGGTTTTCTAAATCTGAAGACCTCAATGGTTTGACAGGGGGTTAAAACCAAGGTACTGCTAGCATTACCTCAGGTGTAGCTTTTCTGTATTTGTTGGTTAAAAAAGTTGAAGATTGCTTCCCAACTTCAAGTGCATAACTTTGCATGCCAAGTGTAGAGGTACAATTATCCATGCACCGTGTTTAGGGGACCACCATCATTGCGTACAGGTTGACTTGCTTCTCGTAGGATTAAGCTAAAAATTGATCTCCTTTTGCTATTTGGGTTTTCATTGCTGCATTATGGTCCTGTATCAGTGGGATTCATGGTGGTGTGTTCACACATGCACATGAGTGCTTTGGTTAATGACAGGCTGACAGATTTGACTCCATGGAAACATCAGAGACCGGGCTATAGGGGTAATGATTAAACAGACTGTTTTGCTCTGAGACTCCATGTAGGAAATGCTTCTCCCATCAAGTTGCTTAGCATGACAGGGCTGACAGTACAAAATGGCAAAATGACAATTCTCATAAATGAATTGTTTTCAATTCCTATTTCTAAGCCTTGCACCATGTCAACGGTGATGTCAACAATGTTTGCGTGGATGTTAGGTACAAACTAAAGAATGGTCACTAGGTAAGGGTCATTTTGACCCACTTCCCCCTCTAATGATTTCCTGTTTGTAATTTCAAAGTCATAGCAATTTCGAAAGTCACAACAACAGACAATTATGATTGATGGATTTTTGGTATAAGAACCCCTGCAACCCTATGGTCGGGATTGTTCTCCCAATAGCCATTTTTTTGACAGGGGTTGGAGGCACATTGTGAGAGTCAGCTGGCCAGCTTGATAAAGACAACCTTGGAGTTCTCAGTGGTGATTGGTCTCCAAGTTGCGCCCCACAATAGTTGCATTCTGCTGTTCCTCTTCCCATCCAACTCCCTTCCTCTGTTCCACTGATTTCATTCTTTCTAAAACCACTTTGATATGCTCAACATCAGAAAGCTGCACATTGTTAACTGATGAGTTCGGTTCATTTTTGTTTAAATTGTTGTCCTGTGAACCTTGGAAATGTTCTGTATTTCATTTCTCATGTTGGATCAGCAGTTTATCATTTTATCAGGATTTTTAGTCAGATAAAGCCATGCACTGGAAGGATTGGGAGAGTTAAGAAATTTGTAATCCCAATTACTGATAGGTTTGGGCAAAAATCCTCAAAAAATATTAAAGAGAAGTTCATGGAGGAAGATATTTCTCTGGTCTCCCTTCCAATCCTGTGATTAGTGGTCAGAGTTTTAGTATTATACATACACGTTAAAATAAAGCTCAGCTTGTTTTCTGTGTAGTTCTTGCAGAAGGTCTTGGAATTATGGTGCCACCAACTAAACTTGGCAGGGAAGTTATGGTGCTGAATTCAGCAGGTCTCAAAACAGCCCTCAGAAAAACCAATATGACTGTCAGTCATATTGAAAACAGACTATCAGAAGAGTCCCATATAGTTACTTAACCAATTGGGGTTCTAGAACATTCTGTGGAGGCCATGGATTCAGGAAGGCTAACAGGTTATTGGGCAAACTGGTCAATACAACCAGACCAGGAGGAGTTCTGAAGTACCAGCCCTTCTGCTTGGCAAGCTAGATATATGAGGGTGATCAATGCCCAAAGCCCCAGAGCAAAAGCAGTCAGCTGACATTAGTACTGATCAGGAGATAGTGAGAGACTTGGGACCAACTCAAAGCCGCCGGGTGAGTCTCTCCCGTTGGGGAGGCGTCCCGGATGGGTCGGTAGCCCCGGAACGCAGGGAACTTTGTGAAGTAGAGTTGCTCGGCAAGATGCCCCTCCCCCTGCTGGAGCGGTAAACACGGACAACTGGGATCATCGTAGAGGCGGCGGCTCAGCACAGCACTTGGACTCGGAGAAACTACTGGGGCTCCGGGCGGCTGCCTGAGGAGGAGCTGCATGGCGAGCTGTTTAGACTCAGAGGGACCACTTCTGAACACCGGGGGGTTGCCTGGAGGAAGAGAAGCGCGGCGGGTCGCTTGGTCTAGGAGTGACTGCATCAGAGCCACAGGCGGTTGCCAGAGGAGGAGCTGCATCGCGAGCTGTTTGGACTCAGAACCACCGCTTCTGAACACTCGGGGGGTTGCCCGGAGGAAGAGCAGCGCGGTGGGTCGCTTGGTCTAGGAGTGACTGCATCAGAGCCACAGGCGGTCGCCAGAGGAGGCGGCGAGTGGCGAGTTGATGGGCTAAAAGCGACCGCTCCTGAACACCGGTGGCCTGCCTGGAGGAGGAGCGCGGTGGGTCGCTTGGTCTCGGAGCCACCGCTCCTGAACACCCGGGGGGCTACCCCGAGGAGGAGAAGGAGGAACAGGGCGGGTCACTTGGGCTTGGAGTGACTGCCTAGGGCTATGGGCGGTTGGTGGGAGGAGACGACGCGAAGTGAGTTGCTTGGACTCCTAGTGACTGCGTTGGAAACCGGGCGGCTGTCCGGAGGAGGTGGTGTGTGGCGGGTCTCTGGGTATCGGAGCTATTGTACAGGGCTCCAGGTGGCGACTCAGGAGGGGCCCCATAGCCAGGTGATTAGGTGCAGAGCAGGGTCCCAGGAGCTAGGTGGCTTCTTGCTGGAAGAGCCGCACAGAGACACGCCTAGGGGCGGAGCGAAGTTTCCAGGACTGCAGGCAGATTCTCTGGGAGAGGCAGCCTAAGGAGACTCGCCTGCGGAGGGTGAAGCTCCCAGGCCCAGGAGGTAGGTCCGGGCCCCTGGGAACATTGCAGAGGAAGACAGCCCAGCCTAGGTGGTAGTTGTAGATTGAGGGGAACCTCTAGGAGGGGAACTGACCAGAGAGACATCCCCACCGAGTGAGTCTTCCCTGCCGGGAGAGGTTTTCCCACAGGGACGGTAAAACCAGAGACACAGGTACAAACAGGCATTGCCTCAGCCCGCAGCCTAGTTCCCCGTTGGATGACCATTGGTCAACAAGTGGAGGCACCTCTGACCACTAGCAGGGAATATACCCCACCTGAGGGTCACCACCCCTAGAGAGGCAGCTTCTTCGTGGAGCTCCGCATTATCAACCTCCTCCAAGACTTCAGGCTACTGAAGGATAAGAGGGGATATACTAGCAATCTTCAGGGACATTATAAGTCGATAGAGGAAATCTGCAATATCTTAATGACCCACTGATTCCTGAACATTATGAGAAAACAAGGGAAGAAAATGCCCCAAACATATCTAGATGTTACATCAATAAAATCCAGCAACAGCATGGCAGAAGAAATGACAGAAAGGGAGTTCAGAATGTACATAATTAAAATGATTAGGGAAGCAAACGATGAGATGGAGCAAATGCAGGCATTGAATGATCGAACCAATCGACAGTTAATAGAGCAAATTCAGGAAGCAAAAGATCATTTCAATAAAGAGTTAGAGATATTGAAAAAAAACAAACAGAAATCCTTGAGATGAAGGAAACAATAAACCAAATTAAGAACTCCATAGAAAGCATAACCAATAGGATAAAACACCTGGAAGACAACTTCAGATATTGAAGACAAAATATTTAACCTCGACATTAGTACTGATCAGTTTATCTGTGGGCCTGGCCCCTTGAGCTCATCCTTAAGGAGGACCCTGGGAATGCTCGCCTTGATGGGACCTGTTTGTTCTTTGGGGTCTGAGGCTTGGTTTCCTGTCTTGGCATCTCAGGTGGAAGCTAACGCTCTGCCCTCCCAGCCTCTGGTCCCTCTGCTCAGATGCCAGTTGCAGGTCCTCACCAGCATTCCTCAGAGGACAGTTGCCTTGTCCCAAGAGATCTGTGAGTTAGAAGGGGAAGATGGGGGGATTCACAGGAAGGAAGCTGGGCGATTCTCAGTCTAGTTCTTTGGGAAGGAATTCTTCACCCTGGGCTGATGGGTAGGCCTTGGACAGCCTTCAGCTCCTCATTGGCTCCTCTGGTGGCTTCCCACACACTCCCCATGGAGACAGGAGAATCAAAGCCGAAAAGGCAAAATCTAAGTAGCATGAACAGCTTCTCCAGGTCAAAACCTAGAACATGAAATACATGGTTCCCTTCGACTGAAAGGAAACCTCACTGTCAAGTTCTTCTCAGTCCAAAGGCTTTATTATGCGAGTCCCCTCTCTGGGGACAAAAAAGAAGCCACCCTAGTGGGTAAGGGTGGGTACCGCTATGGGCCACAGATGACCTTCCTTGTCCTTTGGAAGCTCCTGCTTCAAACACAGGAAAAGCCACAGGCTTCATGAGACACTGGAGGTTCCGACTGACCAGAAGTGGAAGTCCATTCTCTCCATGGGGCCAGGAAATGACCTTCAGCCACTGGCGATGCTTCAGGCCGTCTGCCCTTTCATTTAGGACTTTCGTGTGGGGAGATGACCAAGGGCCATTGGCTTTCCGTCTGCTTGTCTGGAAGAATACTCTTTCAGTCATTTGGTAGCAGAAAACCTGGGCTCCTGAGAAGCTGGTATCACCAAGGATGGGCATCGAGGACGGTGGAGGAGGGACCTGCAAGCCAGAGCCACCGGCCCCACTGCAGTCAAACCCTGGGGACTGAGCTCTGTCCCACGCTGCCCCTTGAAGGACAGAAGTTCTCCCAATGTCACAAAGCTGAAAACGGTTCGCAGAACCAGTAGACCCAGAAGCACGCACCCTGACAACACGGCCAGCAGGCCCTTGTCTGTCCCTGGAGAGTCACAGAAGGGCCTCCCTCATGGCTGGTGTTCCCGTGCACTGATCCAGAGGGAGGTTTCAGGAACGGGGCGGGAAGAGGGAGGTACCACCAGGCATCCCGAGCCAGCGAGCAGCACTCGGGTGTGCCCTGTTCAGAGGCCACACTTGAAATTAGACCCTCGTCCATTTCTTTGTGTTCTGAATACAGTGACCACGTAGAGGGAACAGTGACAGTTTTGTGACCACCAAGAAGCGGTTGGGATACATCTGTCAAGCCTGCCTTGGCCACCGACTCTCAGATGGTGACCAAGGAGTGACAGCAGACCCAGTGGCCACATTTGGCTTGCCAGGCACCACGCACAATTCACTGTAGCCCCTTAGATACGTGCATCTCACAGGGAAGCTTGGGGGGGCCCAAGCAGAAGGCACCCGGCTCTCGTGCCCCACTGCAGCCCTCCTGAGCAGCTCACTGAAGGCCTGGGCCTTTCCCATGAGGAGATTTCTGGGAAGGGAAAGTTTGGGCCCTTGTAGCTAGTGAAGGTCACAGTCTGGGCTAAGTTGTACCTCACCTACCTGCTGGGGCATGGGATCAGCCCAACCCTGAGGGAGTCAGATGAGAGAGAAGAATCGCCCCAGCAGAACAGCATAAACCAACCCTTCCTTGCAAGCAACCTGCTTGGGAAATAAATGCATTTAGATCGACTTTAGAGAAGAAACCACCTCAAGATGGAAGCCTGTTAAGAATGGTCCCAACTTCTGCTTTCATGAGAGTATTTGAGAGACAGAAGGAAAGCACCACAGGGAAGTCCCCAAGAATCCCAGATTTCAAGCAACAGCAGCTCGGCAGCAGGGGGGATTGTTTGTAGGTGATCAAGGACCCCAGTGACAGAGACCCATGAAAGATGACAGGTCTGCCCAGGAGAGGGCACAAAGCAATGGCAGCTTAAAACCCTAGGGGAAGAGGCCAACTCCACCCGGCCCTCAATCTGCTTGAAGGTGTGGGTACAGATCCCTTCTCAGAAGGCAGGTGACTACAGCAGAAGCCAAAGCACCCAGGGTGCTGCACTCCCACCCAGGGAAATACTGGGCCGTTCAATGTCCTTCCTGGAGGAACTGCCTCCCAAGGCGCTCAGGAGGCTGAGAGAAGATGATTAAGGTGCAGGTGCAGAGAGCAGATCTGTTCCTGGTCCCATCACTGATATGCAACTGAGGGAGGAAAAAAACCTCAACTGCATCTTTCCCAAGAGGTCCTTCTGTCCCCTTAAAGTTGAGAATATGGGGGACAGGGGTTGTGACTTATTCCTCCAGTCCTGTGACACCCGACATCCTCAGGAAGAGAAGGTCGAGTTAGCGGTGTATCCGTAACAAAAATGGAGCCGCAAAATGTGTCCCCTGACCAAGATGAGAATGGACTCCACCATCTTAGCCCAAGAGAAAGCACAGAGGCCAGCTCTCCCTCCTTGGGAGTCCAAGGTTCCAGGACAGTCACACGGTGGTCTGATGTCTTCCTCAGCTTCCTTTTCACAGGAGTCCATCCACGATCAATAGCTGATGGCACCACCCACCACACACTCGACCTTGCCGATGGACTTGTACAGGAACAAGGACCTGGGTGTGGGCTCCTCCTGCAAAGAGGTATTCGACTCATCGTCTGATGTACCCGAAATTTGGCTTTGCAGGGACCTGCAAGAGTGGATGGCAGAACACAAACTCGGTGCTCTGCACAAGGAGATAGCACGGGGAGGGGCCGTTAAAACTGCCCCCAAGGCTCATCCTGCCTTGAGTAAGAGGAGGAAGAGGAACCTGGGCCCCTTCACCAGGCTATATCCTGCCTGGTGAAGCCCAGGGGGCTTGGGTTTTAAAGATGGCGGCCCTTCTTTGCCATGAACGTAACCAGAGCCAAGGTAGACACGCTCAGCGATTACCATTTATACCTTCTAGGTGGACACCTTGTGAAGCAAGTTTTAGAATTTAGGCAATGTCAGTTCTACAGCATTTTTATCTTCTCAGGGGACAGGGGCAGTTATTTTACCACATGCTGGTTTTCTTGGCCACAAGAGTGTCTTTATAACTTGGGATTCACAAGAGCACTCAGTAATTTCTAGGAAACCCAAGAGGACCAGATCACATCCTGCCCCGTGGCTTTGACAAACCCCAGCATATTTCTCTCTCCTGAAGTTATTTATTGTGAGTCAAGGAGATAGGGATCTCCATTTGAAGACTGGATTTCTGGCAATGTCCTCCCCTTGGATGGGAAGGTTATAGCATCTGCAGTTCTAAGTTCCTTGGGGACTCTGGGTAGAGGACCGCCTTTGGTTTGCCTGAACTCCCCTGATGAAGCCACACATGGGCACATAGGCCACCTCCACCCTCAGTGAGGGACATTGCCATCAAGCCAAGGCTCTCAGGGGATGGGCTGATTCCAACTCAAGTTCTAGATACGTTTGAGTTGGTATGAGCCAGAATTCACTATCCAAGTCTGATGTCCTTGAAAGGGGAACCAAATGACAGTGCCCGAGTACAGCACAGCACCCTCTGAGAATCTTAGATAATCCTTAGACACCAAAATAAGTGATTGGGGACAAGGTTCAGTGACTCTTCTAGTCTAAGTGACACTCAGAGCTGCGGACTTGCGGAGCGACAGAAGGGCCTGACACCTCGGGTTCCGATGCATAACCCGCATCCTGGTGACTGTTGTAGCTGTTTTCCACACATCGCCACATGCTACTTCCGTCTGGTTTTGACCTTGTCCTTACAGAATCATTGTTCAGGGCCGAAGGATAATGGGTCATGGAAGGCTTCCAATGAGACTCAGGTGACACCCAACCTCCCTCGCGTCTGCTCCTTCACCAACGCAGAGCCCAGCCCAGCTGAATTGCTCGGGTCTCACATTCCATCACGTTGAGCTGCGCTAGCGCCACAGCTTACACCAGCAACAAAGTCAAGAGCGGGTCCACCATTGCCCGGGAAGCACCATCCATGACCCCAAAGGCCGAGGAGTCATTTGGGAAGGTCTATTCTAAACCACATTGGGGTCAATGTTTTGACGACACCATGTTAAACCATCCAGAATCCAAGACTAATTTCCAATTACTTTGGTTTTCACTGCTGCCGAGACAGGCAAGGATAGCCATCCAGAACAGCCGGTGGAAGCCATTTCCGGTACAGCTCCCTCTCCTCTCCTCGTGGTTTCCGTTCACTAAGGCATCCCAGTCAACAGGAGAGAACAGGCCTTGAGAGCCCCCTCCTCGGGGGGCCCTCTTTCTAGGTGTGCAATATCACATCTTTCCAGGTCCTAAGGCCTGGGTTTCCCAGACATGGAACTTGGAATTCTTCCATGCCAGCCATGAGGAAATGGGAGGCATCCCAAAAGATCTGTAGTAGATCCCCAATATGTTTATTGGGTCATGGAAGAAAATTCTCTTCTGAAAATCCTACGGGATTTACAATGAGAAGGTGAATGGATTCTTGTATGGCCCTACGGTGGTGTTAAGTGGAATAAACCTAGTCTTTAAGAGTTCAGGCCGAGTTGATGTTACCTGCCCAAGTTGAACATTTCCTCTCTTGGGGAGGAACTAGCACAAACTAGCATGGAGACCAGATTAACTTGGCCCAATTCTGAGCCATGTGGCCTGGTCACATCCCTGTCCCTACTGGTCAAGATTTTGCTCATATCCATTAAGCACAGTGTGCAGTATTTAGACAAATTCATGAAAGAAAAAATCTAAGGATAGTGATAGAACAAACTGACTTGCAGAACAGAATTTCCACACCAACCTTGGTCAAAAGTTTTTGGTTAGGAATGAACACCCTCATCTTGTTCCCAATTTTAGAGAAATACTTTGCATTTCCTTCCATTCAGTACAGCATTGGCTGCGTTTTACATATCCTACATCGGCTTATTATCCTTTTAAACCCGTTTAGGGTTTACCATGAAGGTACCCTGAGTTTTCAAGGGAGCCAATTTTCTGTATCTGTTGAGATGATTTGTCTGGTGTTCATCCTTGATTACATGAAATACATTAATCAATTCGCACATGCCAAAAAACCTTGCATCCTTAGAACGGTACCAACTTGATCTTGGCGCATGGTCTTTGATGTGATATTGCATTTTATTTCAAGTATTTTATTGAGGATTTTTGCATTTATGTTCATCAAGGATAACCATCTCTAGTTTGTTGTGTCCTTATCAGGTTTTGGTAGTTGGACAATACATCAATTCTCTTCAAGTTCATGAAACAAGTTCTTTAAAAGCCTGGCAAAATTCAGCAGTGAATTCACCCAGTCCTAGTTGTTTCTTTGGAGACTTACTGCTTTCCATGTCATTGCTAGTTATTGATTTGTCAGCATTTCAATATCCTTTTAGTTCAATTTTGGTAAATCCTACAGGTCTAGAGATTTGTCCACTTCATCTAGATTTTCCAGTTCACGGGTATATCATTTCTCAAAATGTTCTCTGAAAGTCCTTTGGATTTGGACATCCTCTAATGACCTCCCCACTCCTCGTTTCCTGGTTCGTGTCTTCCTTCTTTTGGATAAGAAGTTTTGTCAATTTTGTGCATCTTTTTGTAAGAACCAACTTTTTCCTTGATCCTTTGCATTTTATTTTTAGCTTCTTTCTGTTCTGATCTTTATTATTTCTGGCTGCCTACTGATTTGTGCTTGAGTTTATTCTTGATTTTCTAAGACCTTAAGATGCATCATTAGGCTATTTGATATCTGTCCTGTAGGCATTCACAGCTATAAAAGTCTTAGAACTTTTTACTATGTCCCATGGGATCTCGTTTGGTTGTTTCCATTTTCATTCGATTCTAGGAATTTGACTTCCCCACTTCAAGGACCCACTGCTTGTTCAAAGCATATTGTGTCATCTGTTCGCATGATTTCTGCAGCTTCTTTTGCTGATTTCCATTATTCTTATGGTTTGCTAAAATGCAAGTAGTATTTAAGTTTTTGCTAAGACTTGCTTTATGTCCTGTAATCTGTTGAAAATTCTGCCACATTAAAATAACTTATTCTGTAGCCTTTTCATGAATTATTCTGTAGTGTTTGTTAAATTACAGTACAGATCAAATGGAATTAGCCAATTGACCTAAAATGACTCCTGGATATCTGAAGCAATCAGATCAGAGTCAGCACAGAGAAGATACCTGCACACACCTTTATTGTGGCAGAAGCAGTCACAAAGCGAAGTTATGGAATCAGCATAGACACCCGTGAGTGAATGAAAACGTGCTATGTGTATACAATGGAGATTTAACCATGATGAAATCACGTCCTCTGTAGGAAAACATGAAACGGGAGAACTTCGTGTTAAGCAAAATAAGTTAAACTCAGACAAGTGCTCCATGTTCTTATGTGGAGTCTCCAAAAAGAGGACATGAGAAGGGGGATCTAGGGAAGGTGAAGGGGTCCAGGGAGGAGTTGGTGAGGGTTGTAGGGTGGCTGGCTATAACTGAAGCATAGAAACATGTACGAAAATGTCAGTGGATTTCACCGACTTGTACTATCCATTAGGCACCAATTTAAAAAGATTTAAAAATTGACCGGTTACTTTGCATCATGTGGTCCAAGAATCTGGCCACTTCTCATTTCAGTTGACCGAGGATTTCAGTAAAAACTGACAGGCGGAGGAGCAGGCCTCTGCTGAGGTCTAGGCTCCCCTGGAGGTCCGCCTTGGGGCCTGCGTGTCCAATGGCCAACACTCCTATTGGACTATAATCGATTGTAGGCGATTGACCTTAATCCAGAGACAGGATGGTCTGGTATCCAGGTCCAAAGTTTAGGCAAAGCCACAGATGGTCCAGTGAACTTGGAAAAAGGGTGAGGAAGAACGAGTGGCGTTTCGAAAGGAAAGATGGTTGACCCTGCCCCAAGGATGCTGATCACACTGGAACGACTGCTGTATTTTGGAGTAAAGTTTTCTTGGGACTCACTTATATGCACCCCAAGGGAAAAGGGAACATTAGGGGTTGGGGCCATCATGATCCCCCCAGCATGGCTGGCAGGAGAAATCCATGGACCCCGAGTTTGGGAAAGTATGGGTCTTTAGTTTCACGGGTGGGCTGTGGAGACCTTGGCTTAAGTGGATTCAGAGACTTGCTCTGCATACCTAGAACTTCCAGATCCGGTGCAGTATTTGGTCTTGTTCTTTTGTCTCATCTGGTTTTAGGTTTTTTGGGGGTTAGGAATGAGGAGCTGGGACACTAGGCTCCTTTGCTAAGGGTTTGTTCAACTTGGATCTCTGCTGGTCAAGCTTCTAGCCCACCCAGGAAGGTGCAGGAAGAGGGACCATTTTGCCATGGTTACTTCATGACGTTCTGAGCTGGCCTCTTCTCCAGGTCCCCAATTCCACTCAGGAGACCAGCAGCTAGATTCCCCCACCTTCACTGGAAATACTGGATTCTATATTGGGAATTAAGTGGGAATTTCAAGGTTTACAAGGGTAAAGGTCTCATTCTGCTGAACAATCAGTCCGTTTTGGGAACCTGTGACTTTCTGCTGTTACAATGCCCCTAACAGGCAACCCCCCCCACAGAACAGTCTATTAATAATGAACTTAGAACTCCAAGTTCTAGACATTACCACTACTAAACGGAACCAGAACATCTTAGAGAAACGTGAACTATGAGAACAAAGTCTCATACAGAATAACAGAAGCTTGAAGACCAGTGACTAAGTTTTGGAGGACAGTGGCCAGCTTGAAACCGTTCCTCCTGGGGCTGGGGAGGTAGCTCAGGGACAGCACTTGCTTAGTATGCCAAGGCCCCGGGTCCCATTCCCAGAGGACACAGGGTTCTTCCCTGGCTGACGTGGCATGATTTTAGAAGACTGCCGACATCCTGTAACTATTGCTTTGGGAGAACACACACTCTTGGGCTGGAACACTCCAAGGTGTTGTGCAAGCGCAAATGAAAACAAGGGTAACTAGTACGTTAAATATTTTCACAACTACTTTGGACTAAGAAATTCAACTTCTTGGAGAAAAAAAAAAACAGTATTTCAGTTTGTCACTTCTGCCCTGCGAGGCACATAGGGTCCCACGTCTTAGAAGGGAGAAGGTAGTGATCACCCACTTGTAACCAGATGCTGAAGTGGCTCCAATATCTCCTTGTGAGCCTCATACTTAAAACCAGGAGGCAACCAGGCCTGGTGGCACATGCCTGCAATCCTAGCCACATAGGAGGATCCCAAGTTCAAGGCCAGCTGTGCCAGTTTAGCGAGTCACTAAGCAACTTCGCAAGACCTCAAAAATTATAAGGGCTGGGGATGGGAATGTAGCTTAGTGGTCAAGTGCCTCTGGGTTCAATCCCCTGTACCACGAAAAAAACCCACGAACCCCAAAGGTAGTTTTCAGCCCGTGTTACTGCATCTTGATGCAAACAACCATCCTTGGCACAGGACTGAGCATCAAGGTGTGGTCTGCCGAGGAGCAGAGCTGGTCCAGCCCCAGAATGGGACAATTCCTGCGGCTGGTGAACAGGCCCAGCCCAGACCGTCATGAGCTGCTGCTCCCAGAGCAGAGAGCCCAGCTAGGCCTGGAGGCTCGAGAACAGGTCAAAGGCAGCTTTTCCTGCTGGATGGCCGATTCTTCCCAGTGCACATTCATGTCTTGGATTTTTAGAAAACCAAGACGACTTCAAAGTCACAGCTTACTTGGTCAAAGAATTTCCTTGCCATTAGCCTCAACTTTGAGAATAGAGACTACAAGTTGGGGGAGGGGGAGGGACTCCACATGGAACCCCCATTTTAAGCAATGCCAGAAAATTTGGAGAACACCGGGCAGCTTGTCAAGACCATCTGCCTTCACGAGAACCAGTGAAGAGGACCCGTGGGAAGGCAGAGACTCCAGTCCAAGGAGAAGAGGCGAGGAAAGCATAAGACATTGGAAGGAGACCCAGCTCCCCGCTGCCCTCTGCCCTGCTCACTGAGGTGCTGGGTCAGCTTCGATAGCACTTTGCATGCACAAATGCCCCAAACCCTGGTGCCAGCAAATCACTTGGCACATGCAGAGTCTAAAGAACAGTCCCGTCGAGACCCAGGAGACCAGATCCGGACGTCATTAGAATCGACACTTCCGAGTCTAGGAAGTGACCTTTTGCTGGCAGCTTCTATGGTTTTATCATGAGTAGGGTTTTCCCCAACTGATAAAGACTTAATAAACTTCGCATTGGCAGAGTTCAGAAATTTATAACCTTCCTGACAACTTATGGGTTTGGGCAAATCAAAGGGGAAAAAAAAGAAGTCAAAAAGGTGGGCATTATTTTCTTATGTCCCTGGGACAGGGACACCCGGCTGGGGTGACCTGCCCTTCTCCAGGAGTAGATGCTGCAGGCCTGAGGATAGCCTACACTGGCCCCTGGGCCAGCGTTCCAGCTCAGGCTGTTGAGAGGAACACAGCAGTTGCCACCTGAGGCCTGTGGCCCAGAGGGTCAGCCTTCCCCGCAGATAGAGGCTGGGCAGCAGGGGCTTCATGCTGCAGAAGCCTAGATTCCTGAAGGTACAAAGGAAGTGCAGTCTTCTTGCTTCCTGCCTGCAAATGTCTACCCCTGCTCCCGGAGCACGGCGTGCACCCCCGAGGTGTCATAGGAGCAGAGGCTTGGTCAGCGCTCCAACGGCCAAGGTGCATCCCACTCCCGCAGTCAGCTCCACCAGGCACGGACGGCTGAGCCCTGGTCCTACCTACACCCTGCTGGCCTCCCTCCTGCAAACAGCCCATGCACCATGGGGTGGGTGTCAAGGACGGCACCCCTGACCCCGGCAGGTCCGTCCACTTTGTAGGTTGGGGGACAGACTTAAAAATCCAATACTTGAAATTTTTTTTAGTTAAATTGGATGGAACACTATGTTGAGACTAAGTATTTGAAATCAGAAGGGGCTGTTCTCTTCCCCTTCCCAGAACATAGGATGTGGAATATATGAAGTCTTCAAAGTTTGAGACCTCTTGTTTGATGGCGAGTTAAAACCCCAGGGCTCTCTGCCAGTATCGTATCCACCGGTAACCATTTCCTGTATGTTTCCTAGTCTTGAGTACATAGTACATCGATTTTTAAAGCATGTAAGTGAAGATTTTCGTCTGAAGTATTTTGGGTGAATGCAGGTTCAATTGCATGCAGGTTTTTTTAATATTTAGATGTTGATAGACCTTTATTTTATTTATTTATATGTGGTGCTGAGGATCGAACCCAGTGCCTCACACATACCAGGCGAGCGCTCTACCACTGAGTCACAATCCCAGCCCCACCTTGAATTTTTACTTTGAAAACTATGAGGCCATGATTGACATCTAAAGGCTACACATTTGTAATGTATCAGTTAATGGGCTTGATTTTTTAATGTTGTGCACTTAAATTGATAGTCCTACCAGTATTAGAAATGATCTGTGGGTCACCTCTATGTTGTACCAGCAGTTTCTACCATGGTTTCATTATGGGTTAACTATGTGCTGGAAAGAGTTCAGAAATTTGTAACCATCCTGATGTGCAGATTCTATCAATAATCTTCAATAAATGTTAAAGTGGGAGGAAGTTCATGGAAGAGGATATTTCCATGATCAATGCCCCCCCCCCCAACCCTGCCGACATTAGGTCAGATTTCTAGTACTATGGATCCACATTAAGAAAGCTTGGCTTGCTTTTGTGCTTTTATTCTTGCAAAAGGTTGTGGCATTATGGTGTCAATCACCATCAACAAAGTTTTGCAGGGCAGTAACTGGTGGTATTGGATTTAGTAGGTCACAAAATGACTTCAGAACAGGACTTTGAGAGGCTGCGAGTCACACAGACTAGACTGATCAGAAGCAGTCCCCTTACATCCTAACCAACTTAGGTTCTAGAAAGTTCCATGGAAGTTATGGACTTGGGAGATGAAACAGGTTTTGGGTACCTGGTCGATACAACCGGACCAGGTTCAGTTCTGAAGTGCCGGCCCCACTTATTGGGCAAGTTTGGTTATGCTGAGGGTTGTCCAGTGCTCCAGGCCCCAGAGTGAAAGTGGACATGGTCAATATTGACACCAAGCAAAAGTGACCACAAGTCTAACCCCTTGAGCTCATCCTTCAGGCTTATCCTGAGATTGTAGATTTGGTGCCCCTGGACTTTCAAGTTATGAAACATTGTTCTTTGAAGAGAAGATACTCAGTCCCACTTGGAAAATGGAAGCAGAGTTCACATCTAAGTTTCCTTTTGTACCCACTCCAATCCTAGGATCATCCCATGTACTTGATAGGTTGGTCTTTGAGACCCAGGTTTTGCTTTTAATGATGGATTTCACAAGCACGTGAACAAACCAGCCAGGTTTTGTCCGTATCCCTGGAGACGGTCTCCTTTACGGCGCTGACGTTCACATGTCCTCATCCAGATGCAGGTTTTAAGAACGGGAGGCAAGGAAGAGGGATGTTCCACTGCACCATGCCACCAGTTGTCCCGAGCCAGCATGGGACACTCAGGATCACCCCGGGTTCAGAGACTCAGCCTCGAGTCAATTTTAGAGACACATTCCATGGACGTTATGGAGAAGTAGAGTCAAGGTCAGTGAGATGTCCACAAGACAAGGGCAGAAGCCTCAGTCAGAAAACGATCAACTCAGGTGCAGACAGGACTGGAGAGGGTTGTGGTCCCTTCAGATCCAGACCTTCAGTCAGTAACTCCAGTGTCATGAAATGCCCATCAGACCCTCTGAGCACATTTTCAGGGTGGATACGTGAAGTCCTCCAGTGTGGTCACTACCTCACCGGTCACATAGGACGATAGCACGTTACAGAATGAGTAGAACGTTTCCCGTGGAGACAGGCGCTCATTCTTACTCAGTGAGTATCATTGGCCTGCCCTGGCATGCGCCTCTTGACACAATGAGCACCCCATTGCCTTTACGGGGTTCTGTTCAGTAACCAACCGCATCCTAATCAGGAAGGGCAATGGCTTCCCAAGGGTGTCAGTCTTGCCGAAGTTTCTGCTTTAGCCCATCAGGAAAATTTGCAATACCATGGGAAAAGCTGGCACTGATGTCACCTTAGGTTGTCACTTCCAGGAACGTGCTGGAGAATCTTGGCGGTAGCCAAGGTGAAGACCACACTGTGAAGTCAGACACCGTCTCCCACCCACATCTGTGTCCCAGACATTTTTAACATAAGGGAAACAAAGTGTTGGAAACATTGCCTCCAAGAACCAGTTGTGCTATGTCTACCAAGCCCATCTCATCCTGACTTGATATGGTGACCAAGGAGCGACAAACTAGACCACTGGCCATTTGGCTTTTCACATACTATGCGTAATCAGCCACAGCCTCAAGTTCCTCATAGGACAGCTTGGGGGACACGGGCAGTAGGTATAGCCCTTGTCCTGACCAGTCTTCATTCTGGGAATGTCATTGAAGGCTTGGACCTTTGCCACAACGACATTTCTGAAAAGGGAAAACTCTGGCCCTTCCTGCAGTGCGTGAAGGTCGGACTCACCGGAAGAGGTGGAAGTCCAGCCTCACCCACCTGGTGCACACGGTGTAAGTCAGCCCACCCGGATCTTGATTGTCAGGGGCCCACACATTCCCTGGAAATCAGAAGGCTGAGATGAAGGTAGAAGAATCACCCCAGAAGAGCTGAATGAATCCAGTCCTTTCTTCTAGGCGACCAACTTAAAACATGCTCATCTTTTGACTTCAGAAAACTAAAAATGACTTCAAGATCAAAGTTTTTTGGTAGAAAGCATTTTCCTGCTATCAGTCTCTACTTTGAGAATGGATATCACAAGAGGAAAGGAGTGGAGGATGGGGGAAGCCCAGGGCAGAATCTTCAGGAAGTCTTAACTGGAATCTATTAGTGGAAACTCAGGAGAATGGGCATCTGGTCAACCACGGACTCCAAGAGCCACAGTGACAGGGATCAAACGATATTCTGGAAGATGGCAAAGTTCCCGTCCAAAGAGGAGGCCCAATGCAGTGGCACCCAGAACCTTGGGAGAAGGCACACCTTCCTCCATTGCTCTTGGGATCTCCCCCACAGACACTGAAGGGCCCGATGTCAATTAAAGCTGAACATCAAAGCCCCGAAATCAGATGCCCCGGAGGACTCTGAAGATGTTCCTTCAAATCTGAAGAAGGACCCCATCATAGTCAGAGAATATACAATGATGTGCCTCAAAATGACAGGATGGGGGATTCTTTACTCAAAGTCAACGACAGCCTGAGGCACCTGAGAAAATACTTGGTCATAAAGCTATGTGGGACAGTGCTTGCTATGTATTTCCAAGCAAAGGGATTAAGACAGCTTAGACCATGCCACACTGAAGTTACTTTCTTTTTGCATTTTTGGGGGAAACAGTTTAATCCAAGGCTCTTTCCTTGGTGTTTTTTTCTGTACTAGGGGGATGAACCCAGGGTTTGCTAAACCTGAGTCACATCCCCAGCACCTTTTATTATTTTGAGATTGAGCTTAGGGCTCAATTACAGAGGATAGCCTTCAACTTGTGATCCTATCTCAGCCCCCGGAGCCACTGGGATCAGGTGTGCGCCTCCAGAACTGGCAGTCTTTCCTTACATCAGGGAAGTTGAGGCAAACCAAGGATAGTCAGCTCGTAGACCGAGCATGGGTCGCATCTGACACTGGTGACCAAGAGGCCCCCATCCGAGTAGGGGGAGCTTCAACCAGGATGGTACCGACTCTGGAACCCTGCCCTACACGATCAGGACGTGCCCAGCGAGTCCACACTCAGGTGGATTCCAGAGAACTCGCCCTGAAATCATAGTGCCCAAAGAATACCTCAGAAAACATGTCCTGGCCTCATGACATCCGCATTCACGGCCCCATTGCCCGATTGCTTCTGACCCAAGGACAGTTCAGGAATTCTTGAACCTGCTTTTCCTCCCTCCCAGTGCAATCTGAGGTTCAGCCCTCGGTAGTGGCTGCCCAGGCAGACACCGACTGCCTTCCAAGCCTCACCCTCTGCTCAGGCAGCCAGCAGCTCCTCAGCCTCCCCACCCAGGACATGCCTGGCCTTTTAAGAAAAAGCAAGGAGTCAGTGAGTTAGACTCGATTACTTGCAGTTCACAGAACTGGACTTGAGAGGCAGCCATCTTGATCCCTACTAATTTGGTGCAGCTCCCATTAGCCTGGAAGAGATCAGTGGTGTCCCGGCTTCCCCGTGGAGTCGGAAGGTTAGAGAAAGTGGGAGAACTTAGGAAAGCAGACAGTAAGAAACAGCTCCTCTGTGTGCAGACCTACAGCTTAGACGCCGTTCCCTCCGTTCGAAATGAGCTCTTCACTGTCAAAGTCCTTCTCGACGCACATTTTGTCTCAGACCGTCTTGCCAGAGACAGCAAGAGGCCAGATGGTTGCAGGTAGTAGCTGAAGTTTGTCTTGCAATGACTCAAACCCATCATTACACAAGTGTCATTGTGTGACATTTAGGGTCTCCACCCACATGGTATAGAAAGCCATAGGCCGCTCGTGACTACATCCATGATGTACGGAAGAGAAAAAGTGGGATTCTCCCCGTGGGGCACGAACCCCCTCTTCTGGCACTGGAGACATTCCCAGGCTTCTCCCCTCCTAAGGGGTTCCATGTGAAGGACAATTCCAATGTTCCCATGGACTTTCTATTCAATGCTTATCTGGAATGAGTGTCCTGTGGTCATTTGGGGTTGCACAGGGCCTGAACCCATAAGAGCTGACACCTTCCAAGCTGACACCGAGGACAGTAGTGCAGAGGCCACTGAGCCCAGTGAGGACATCCACGCCAAGCACACAGCAGAAAGCCAAGAGCTATGCTCAGTTCTATCCCATGCCCCCACCCCCACATACCAAGCAGCCGCTCTTTATATTCAGCCCAACTGATCAGGGACCCAGAAACCAGGAGACAAGACCAGAGCAAAACCAAGTTCAACTATGCAGAAAGCAGACATTTGTCTATCATGTACTCCTAGATTCAGACAAAAGTCTAGTTTCTGGCCCTGAAGTTGGAATGAGCTAAAATGAAGTTTTTAAAACCAGAAGGTGGGACCACGTGGGTCAGGAGAGCAGTGTAGTTTTATCAACCCTTGGTTCCGAGCCTGAGGTGGGGGAGGGATGCCCAGACGTCACAGATCTGGCTTTACACTCAAGGAGAGCCAGGGTAGACTTGGGAATGTCAGACAGTTGAGGCCGATGAGATGTGCCCAGAGACAACCTCGAATTGGCAAAAACACGAAGGCAGGTTTTTATAGTGATCTCACAGGTACAAGGTAGGATCAAGGACCAGTCCCTTTTCTGACCTGCAGCCTCAATAACCATCGGAGAGTTAGGCTGGAACCTGTAACTGGGTCCCTCAATGACCACTTCTTTGGGCTGGCTGGGGTCTTGGCCTCATTCTGGTGTGATTGGCACACCTGATCAAATGACAGATTCCACCATGCAGAGTGCCACATAGGTGGGCATAACTTTGTTATGCCAGCAGTTGGGCTGGCTACGTCCCCTGTTCATCTGTAGAGGTGGTAGGCAGAATTTCACTAGATGCCCTCATCTGTCACGATCCCCAGGAGCACATGGAACAGCTGCCACGTTGAGCAGCTCACTCTTCATTCAGATCACAAAGGACATTACGACCAGATTCCTTCTCCCCGCTGGGCATCAGTACCCCAGATCCCTGGAAAGTGATGTACTGCGATTCAGTAGGGATCTGGTAGAAGACTTGCTTAGACCGAGCTTTTACTCCTCATTAGGAATGACATTACTTAAGCAATCGCATTAAGTCTGACTTGCAATTTGGTACCATGTATTAAGAAGGTAAATTCAAAGCTTGGAGCGGTAAACTCACTTCCAAACTTACAAATATTCCCCAGTAATCAGCATATTTTAGAAAGGCTAAGAATCTGCATAAGAAAAATAGGAGTACAATTGATGTGCCCCACAGCAATGAGATGCAAGAGGACCTTTAGGTTCTATTAGGTAGATGCCAGTTTTAAGAGGGCCCCCATTTATGCAGAGTTTAGACAATCACAGGAAAGGCATGACGTTGCGTGAACAAGCTAGATGTCTTAATGCTTTTTGTAGATGGGGAAGAAACACTTGGCAACTTCTCATTGATCAGTGACTGAGAAATTCAATCTACTGGAGTAACGATGTGGAAGTCTTCTAATGCTGTCCTTCAGTACAACAAAAATCCTTTAAGGATCAAACATTTTTCCACATGTTAATTTAAAAGCAGGAAGTTGAAACTTTGTGAAGGACAGAGGTTCAGATGAACCCAGTAGCAATCTCAGCCTCCCCAGGGGTGGTACACCTTAGGTAGTACCACATGCAGAATGCCCGTTACCTTAAGATTTTTGCCCAAGTGCTAAGCTGGTCCCTAAGGTATCAGCAAAGAGCCTAGATGATTATTCTAGCAGATTGTTCTACATTCCGAATTACCTGCCATGAAAACTTGGAAAACATGGCTAGGGCTGGTGTAGATCTTAAGGTCTCATCTTCAAGGAGTACTTGTAGGTGACCAAGGGGGAGGACTTGAAGTCAGACACTGTCCCCTGTCAATCTATCACCAGATGAGCATCTTGACATGCAGATGAGCTCAGTAACAACTATGAGATTTGACAGTCTCCATTGGGGAGTTGGGATTAAGTTTTGATCAGCCAGCTAAGTTGGTGACCAAGTGACAAGAGGAGACCCCTGACCCGTTGGTCGTGATCTGCACTGCCTCCAAGCCTCAACTGGCTTCTGGGATCTGAAGCCTATGGGGACCCGACTTTGGAGACAGACCATCCCCTGGGGTGAAACTACAAAGTCCAGCACTTTTTCTACAACCGTGATAGTGTCAGGGCTCTTCAGATCAAAAAAAACCTGATTAAATAAACCCTAACAAGCTTCACATGCTGCTGCAACATTCTCAACATCCGGAATGGAGGAAACTTGGGTGTTGAACTGCATGAAAACACTAACTTCACTAGCAGTCTGAAGCTTTTGTCCTCGACATCCTTCATTAGCAAAATCAGAATAGATGGTCATCTGGTGACCCATTCATGGTAAGTCTGCATTTCTTCCCCACCTCCCCCCAAAAAAAGTCACGCTAGGTTGTCACTGGTGCATCCAATCTCTTGGTGCCTTTGTACGAGAGCCACAAAGGCATTCAAGAGGAACGATTACTTACGAGGGACATGGAACCCTCTGGTTGCCCAGGGGCAGCTTCTTCACCTGAAGACTCAGGCCCGTACCTTTTGCTCTCAGGATTGGCAGAGTCAGATTTACCGGGAATCCTGTGGCATTAGGAACTTGGAGAAAAGCGGGACTAGTTGCCCAAAGAGCTGTGTTGACGTTAATTTTACGGCTACTATTCAAGAGCCTGAAGCAAAGTCAGCCCCTCATCTTGCCAAGTGGGTGCCCAGTGACCGATTGTGCCTTCTCGCCCCAGCCCGCAGTGCCACACAGGAGCCTTTGTGTTAGGCATAGGGTTCCCCATATTACCACTCCTGTTCCAGGTTACAGGTGGGAAAGAACCTCGAAGGAAAGCCAGTCCCGAGGGTTCCAGGGAATAGTGGGAACAGAACTTAGGCGCGTGAGCACAGGAACACAGGCCCCGGGAGCCACCTGGGACATCCGCAGGATAATGGCCATCCTTCACTGATGGGGCATGACCGGTGGGGGCGGGGGAATCCTGAACTATGGAGTACCCTTGTGATATCCACCCCGAACCCGTGGGTACCATTCAGATCCGCCAGTCGCCTCGTGAGTTTTACTTCTGAGGATCTGACATTTCACTACTTGTAGATGGATGTCAAGGAATAGTTTTTGGCAAGGTGTTGCGATTTTGGCTTCAGTTGATGTGCATGCATACACCACGATAGGGAAGAAACGGGTTCCATGTTTGATGCAGACTGATGCGGGTTGGGTGGAAGCACGAGACGTCTCCCTCTCAGCAAACCCGTTACTGGGGAGACGCTTCCTTGAAGGTGGAACCATGGTTGATTTGTATTTAAGTTTCCTGAAAGTTTTTAAGGGCAAAACCGAGGACCATTCCAGGCCACCCGGAAGACCAGGGCATGTTCTGTTCGCAGGCTTGAAGCATCTCACTTTTCCTATGGCACCGACCTGTGTTACTTAATTCAAGGAAAGGACAAACTTGGATTAAGAACACCGCATGGACGTCCCATGTGTGGATGTTAACTTCAGCATCATTGATGGCTTTGTCCGTTGTTTGGATTTTGCTAATGAAGGGTGTGAAGGGTCACCTGGCAACTCCCACTCGGGACAAGCCTACATTCATTCCAAGAAAGGCAAACCAGGAAGGGTCACCTCGTGACCACCCGCCAAACCCCAGCCCACCTCAAGTACACAGCCCAGTGACAATGACAAGACGTCCCACCCAACAGGAAGGGTAGATTCCAACTCAGGATGGCGCTACCTTCTGCAGTGGGGCTGCCCTCCCAACCAGGGACTCCCACCATACCTGCGCGTGGGCACGAGGGATCATCCGCAGAGGGGAACCTGCCCTCCCTCCAGACTTGCGCTTCCTGTCCCAGATCCGGAGGGCACATGGCCCTCTTGGCATCACACCTGTGGGTTAATAGCCACCGGCTTTGCTGCTGGAGTTTTACTAGATGCTGGGGAGTACAGTTGGGAATGCCTAGGCCAGTGTCTGCAACTTGACACTATGCAACTTTTCTTTTTTGGCGGTACCGGGAATCGAACCCAGGGCCCAGGGTCTTGTGCTTGCAAGGCAAACACTCTACCAACTGAGCTATCTCCCCTGCAGGAGTTTTAAGAACCAGTGTCCTTATGACCAGTTTCAGAATGGATGCTCAGTGCCAATCTGATCTGATCCCGCAGGGTGACCTAGAGCCAAGAATGGACCAACTGATGCTCAGAGCCAGAGAAGCCTGGGACTTCGTGAAACCCAGGCTGACCAAGCCCCAGCTCCCCCACAGGGGCGGTGGGCAGGAGAGCTGTTACTTTCCTAGCCGTTTCTCCTGCTATGAGCTCCAAGAACACTCAGCAGGGTCTACTGGACCAGAGCTTACCATACAGTACAAAAGTCACGGAAGACTGACTGCTTCCTCTTCCTTGGCCATTGGTACCTATGCCACCCAGAGCCTGCAATACTTGTCACGAGCAGAGGGAAGGAAAATTGATAATTTTTCATCCGAATTTCGGAGGTAGGAGATTTCTACATTAAGAAAATTGAAAGACTTTTCAGGGATCTTGAACATTTGACACAGTAACCAGAGCGATGGATTGAAAAACATGTTCAGGTTAACCAAGTGGAGATGGCTACATCCCCAGTGTTGGGACACCCCAACCTGGGCTTGTAGATAGTACATTTTAATATTTGCCACCTTCAGGGTATTATCAAGCCTAAAGGGAAGGCACCAGGGGTCTCAGTTGTCTTACAGCTATCCCACATTCTGAATTAGCCCATCATGAAAATTTTTAACATCAGATGGGGCTGGTATAATTCTAAGCTCCCGTTTAAGACAGGCGATAGGAATACTGGAGGTCAGCAAGGTAAACAGCACACTTTCCATCATACATCATCTCCCTGTCGAGACAGGCCAGGGAGAACCCTCATATCCTGAGGCTTCTTGCCCAACACAAGCCACTTTCAAAAAATTTCCAGTGACCAGGTTCAGGAGCTGCTGACCCCTCGAGTTTTTCTGAAACCCCCACAGGCACAATACACCTGACCTTGACTGAAAATGTGACCTTCCCGAGATGGTGATACTGAACATGTGTTTGGCAAGCCGTGTAGCTGAACCCACTATGCACATGATTTCTATCTCCAATGGAGCGGAAGAACCCACAGCTGATCTGGGAACACCAGGAGCTCAGCTGGTAAATAGCATCAAAACCACCTTCATATGAACTTGACTGATCAGGAAAAACAAGTGACGTCGCAGAGGTTTTGGTAGCAGAGCCCCCATAAAGCAGCTGAGATGCACCTGCCAAGTCTCCATCACACGCTAGCAAGAAAAAAAGTGACGAATCCAGATCTGTGAGGCCAATCGGATACGATTTGGAAAACCTATGACTGGCTCCAAGCTTGAAGCCCAGGTGGGGCCCCGCCTTGCAGACAAAGGCAACCTTGAGCTGAAGCTATAGGACAGCGACCTTGTGCCCTCAGCACCTACCATCAGGCTCCTTCCGTAACTGTTAGACACTTAAACGGCGAGGGCTTTCCGTCTCAGCACCATTTCCAGTTCTACCAAAACGAGGTGGTCCAGGTTGGCCTCCACGTCAACTGCTGTCTGTGTCTTGGTAGGATAAGCGCCAATACCTTCAATAGGGACCGGTAGCACTTTCCTGGTACCGGGGAGTATCAGATGGTGTTCTTTGGAACATTCATCATCCACGATTGGGGAATGGATATTGCAGATTTGCTTTTCCAGTCTCTTCTACAGTCTTTTTGGTCTCCAGGAATCCACAGTTGGTGCAATACAGCCATTAGGCTACTCCAATTTCAGCAAGTTCAATCTCCATCTCAGGTCAAATGATAGACTTAAGACAATAGTTCTACCTAGCGTCAAGCATCCTAGTACCAAGCAGTCCTTTACTAACCAGTCCCAAGAAGCCAGGGAGACTTATTTGGAGATGCTCTTTGATAACTTCAACAAAATGATTTAGTGATTGTGTGAAATTATTTGCCCCAAAGCAATAGCAAATCCAAAATGGTCAAGGATCATTGTTTGGATAGACCCTAGATGGAAACAGCTGTTCAGCAATGGAATCCAATCCAGTGGCTGCACCCTGCACCCCCAGGGCTAAGGGACCCTCAGAAGGTTAAGTATCACCTTCGAGCAGAGGAACAATTCAGACGCTGACAGTATCCCCAGTCACTCCTTACTATCATCCCCCATGAGCTTGTAGAAATCTACATGACATGTCATCTCAAGCCAGAGATGTCTCCTAGGAGTCATGGTAGGGAGAAGGTTCAGCTAAAACCCGATCAGGTACCCAACTAGCTCAGTACACCAAGCAACTTCATTTCTTCACCCAAGACCTCAGATTGGCATCTTGTGCCCTAAGGTTAGAAAGTAAGATTTGATGGGAAAGCCTATTCAGAGAAGAGCTGAAGCAAACATCTACTTTAGGAAACAGGAAGACAAGTTTATTAAATTACCAGAGGAAAAGGTGGGGAAAACCCCTACGAGTAGGGGACACTTGTGATCCCAACCCTGCACAAGTGTGGACAATATTTGGATCCTGATTTAGAAGTCAATGATCCTTATGAAAGTTTGGCTCGACTATCTACATGTTACTGGATAACAGACCCAAATTTGATATGCTAAAGGCGTCGTCTAAAAGTTAGATGCACATACGCATGATGCTTAGATATGCTGCAAATGGAGATGTTCATTTGCCTTGAGATGTTTCCTCACCCACCTGTGTGGCTACAAGACACTGAGTCACAGCTGTCAGATGCGGCTCGAACACATGATGGGTAGAGCCACTTTTCTGACTAGTTCTGTGTATTTTTTGAAGCTTTTAATAAGTTTTTAAGATGTGAACACAGACTTTCAGGCCACATGGAAGACAAATATATACCCTTAGCTGTTTCTCAAATCCCCACAAATATTCTGAGGTCCTAACCTGTCAATTCAAAGAATTGACAATCTCCTGGGATAACAAGAACCCCACATTGACATTTTACATGATCTTGTTTCATAACAATGCTTTTCCTACTTTGTACTAAAAGGGACACTCCTGTAGGGCAAATTGAACGTTCTCATGACAGGTCTGCATGCGTACCAAGACAATTAAGGTCAAGGAACGGTCACTTTAATCAACATTGACCATCAGTTCCACTTCTGACACAGGGGCCCTGTGACAATGACACGGTATCCTCCATCCAACAGGAGGGAGGCTTTAAGCCAGGAGGGGGCTCATGCCAGCAGGGGCCTGGCCCTATACAACCAGGGGTCTCCCACCACGT